>NW_017534597.1:972966-986734 GCF_001853355.1 Bactrocera latifrons
GCGAAACTTGGTTAGAAATATATAATTTGAGTCAAATTCCTTGTTACCGTTTGTATACAGTTAAATCTTTTTGCACTAACGCCAGGTTTATTTTTTTCATTAATAAGGACTTTAAATAAAACGCTAGATGAAATGCATAATTTCATTAAGATTTATTGATTTTTATTGATATTTCTTCGAAGATTTTTATTTTTTGGCATACATTTCGTTTGCAAGTCGAACATTGAATTGCATAATTACATAATTCTGAGTTGTTAAAAATGCATAGCACTACAGTTTAGTAAAAAACKATCAATTTAAAATGAAAACTTGCACATTTCATACTGATTACTGTTGAATCGAATCTCATTGTACAATTACTGACGATTTAAAGTATTACAATAAGTACTTAGGTGATCATTAATTTCATGAACAATAAATGCAGTACAGTCGACGAGGATTTTTAACGTTTTTTTTTTTATTTAAATGGCGTTTGTATAATTTTTAAAAGCAGCAAATAGTAAGTAATGTTTTTATCACATAATTATTTAGTTTTCAATACTTAATTCGCACTCAAGTTATCTTAATTACACTTAAATCTATATTTTTGTTGAAAATAAATGCTTTTGTTCGCTTGTGTATGTGTATATACAAATATATGATTTCTATTATAATATAATGCAGTTGCATTACGTATATATATATATTTATATATATTTAAGTTCATCAAGTTGCGGATAATATGCCACTTAATTAAATGAATATATATTTATATTTTGTCACTCACTTTAATCTTTCGATTTGTATCGAAATCGTTTGARAAAGTTTATATTGCACAGTAAATTAATAAAATTGCGTCGTTTAAGAAAAAGTTACTTAGCATTTAAATTAATAGGCGCAGAAGACCACATGTTAGATTATCAAAAAGCAATTCGGTTTCTTAGCCGCATCTTCTGGTATATATAGTTTTAAATAGGTATATATCGCATTATTTTCTAAGATATTAAGTAAAAAAATTTATGATAATTTATTAGAAATTTGAAATACGCCCAGACGAGGTAACACAAGGTTAAGTAAATAGGCTGGCTACACTCGAGGCTACGTATAAAAGAGCAAGTCGATTTTTCTCTATAAATTCGCGTATGTGAGAAGTGTTCCAGAAATCATTCTGAACAACTTTGCTTAAGGGATGTAACCCTTTTTTCGGTTTCAGGTTTCAACAATTTTTTAATTGCCTTATTAAATTCTACACCTCTAGAATGTTCTCCTAAATTTTAAAGTTGATCTAAGTAATCATTTCGGAGGTACAGCCTTGAGAACTTGTGCGCTCGAGGCTAGCTAGGCTAAGTGCGGTGTCTTTAAACTGTGTTTTTACTCAACCCACCTTCTTGAGATTTTCACTGAAATTTAAATTTTTTTTATAAAAATGTCTGCCAAAAATCCAATTTTTAGTTGTTTTCCTCCGTCCAAGTTCTAAGTTAAGGTTTTAATTAAAACAAGTATTTTTTCACTTTAGATGATCCTGAATAGTGTATGTTTGTAACAATAAAAAATTCTAATCAAATATTTCATTTTTTATATGAGAAAAACAAATTTTGAAAAAGACTGTTTTTTACCCGAGAAAACCCATGTAATCCCTTAAGAGGCTATAGGTATAAAACCAGTTTCGAGCCAGCCATTTTTAAGAAGAAATTTCAAAAATATGAATAGGCGGTTATATGAGAGTAATGTGGTTTATCTCTCCGATGTGACCTATTCTTTCAAATGATCAATAGAATGCACCTACGTATTAGATTTCAATCGGATATCTCAAAAACTGACTAACGAATTTTTATGATCCTTAAAAATGTTATACAGAATGATCCGTAGAACATTTCTCACATATTCGATTCAATTTTTTTAACTTCTTGACTAGCTCTAACRTATAATACCATACATCATCAGTGTTAAAAATAGATTAATGAAAATTTTCCGTCMAGAGAAAAAAAATTAAGCTTTTGGTTTAGAAAGCAATATTTGATCTAATATGTCGTATAAGAAAGAACGCGGAAAGCGGTTGACCAACCAATGGATTGTAGGCGAATTGGATAGAGCAAAAATTACTGATAATAAAGAATCAAATTTAAACCTTCAACTCCAAAGTTWATAAGCCGGCAACAATAAAGCCCAAAGCACTTGTTAAAACAAAATGTGGAGTATTCCAATCAAAGTACAATATTATAGAACGTACGAGTATAAAAGTGATAACATGTAGGTAGAAGTTGTTTGGGAAATATTATACATTTTATCTTTTTGGCTTTACGAGGCTTATGAGCTCTCCAAACGAAGTAAATTCGATATATTTTACGATTGTGAATAGATTGCCTATTGTATACATATTAGATTACCTGATGTAATTGTAACAGTGTATTTAAAGCCTGTTTGGAGAGGAATGTCAATCAATTGTCAACGAGATTTTTTAACGGTTGGGCCAAGGAACGTGTTGCATCAATCAGATGAGACCACAGGTAGACAGGTATTAGGGGAGTTGGTTTCGTAGGACATAAAAAGGAGTAGTTAGTGTGAGACATGAACTCTTTGATGAATAACAAAAGTTCAATATGTCGGGATTTTTCATGTCATGTCATGGTCATAAGTTCATTAAATCTGAGTTTTTTGTGGAAATGTAGAGTTTAAGCTAGAGCTGTCTCCAAAACGTAGTTATGTGAGGGTCACACTGAGTTTGCGGAGCCACTCGTGCACATGTTTTGCTCTGGGTGTTGGTTTGACTCTAAGAACTCCAATAAACGGAAGGTAATCGATGAAAGTGTTGATCATATTAATATTGCCTAGCAAGCTCCCACAAACGTCGGTTTGTTTTTTCCACAGCTGCTGACGACTAACGATTTGAGGTTCGCTTTACGATTCTGTATAGTGATTTTTTTCTAATTCTGTTCAAATTGACGTTGAAAGACATCACGGCTCACAATATTATTGAAAATCATTCACGAAGAGCAAAGAATGTCTTTCACGCGGTTCGCTCAATTCTTGCACAACGTAATCGGCCTACTGAGCGTACTATCTATCATGGACTTATAGAGAGAACACTTCCGTGAACAGATAATATCACGTTTTGTGTCGGTTAATTGGCCACCAAGATCGTGTGATATCACATCGTTAGATTTTTTCCTGTGCGTCTAAAGTCTATGCGGACAATCTCGTTCCAATTCAAGCTTTGAAGAAAAACATTACACGTGTCATTCGCCAGTTACTAGTTGAAATGCTCTAGAGTAAATTGGACTCAATGGATGTACCATCTGAGACGTAGCCGCGGTAAACATTTGAAAGAGATAATCTTCAAAAAATAAGTGTTAAAAAATGTTCTTGCGAATGATACTAAATATTCCCCATTAAATTTGAAGTYTCCGTGTATTTTCCTTTAAAAAAGTAGGGAGCTTCGTAATGGACCACCCTTTAGTTGCCCACTTTTGGTTATCATAACAAGCACTGATTACCGATTTACGATTTATGTAAGAATCTAAGTCTCTACTGTCTAGTCTTTTATGTTTAACCTAACTAAATGATACATTTGTAATATTTTTATATATATAGTGATTTAGAAAAATTAACTACCTCATAGAAGTCTTATTATATGTCACAATACCTAAATACGTTCGGAAGTTAAAGTCTAAGAAATTTGGTTTACACTCTTGCTATAACAATAAGCGATTCTACAATGTAGGATGTATAATATGATACTAAGCTCTCCCTTATCCATTCTTATATCCAAATTTCTTTAATATCTGTATTTTTGTTTTTATGGTGTATTTCGAAAATGTGCGGCAAATGTGTGCATTAAAAATTATTTTGTACACTATGTATTATGTAAACTATATTAAACAAATAGTTCATTAAATCTTTCAGTACTTTAATAGTGTACTACATTTCCAAAATATTACGTTTGTTTCTATTATCACCTGATAAAAGGCCGAATCACCACTTCGTTCACTTTCTAGCCAAAAAATAGAAACAAATTACGATTCTCTTGCTTCTACAATAATCAAGTATCTTATATCACTATCCTTTCGACGGTTTGTGTTCACTATTGAGTTGTAAATACATACACTTATACATTTGTTTATGTACTACGTAGGCATATTCTCCTTTTTGCAATCTTTGGGCGCTTAGAGCGATAGCTCTTCTGTTGAGGTATTTACATGCACACGTGGCACATCGTGGGCCGGTTGTATATCCATTAGTATGACGACCTCATACGGACTACAGTCGGAGAGATGTAGAAATGAGCATAACCAACCGTAGAAACCCTTCTCAATATCGGCTACCTCATTTAACCAACTATTGAGCTGCAAACTCAATTGTGCGATGCCCGAATAGAGGCCTAGACCCAGTGTACATACGAGTATGCCAACGGGATAGGCGAGTATTAATATAGGTGACATAAARAATTTATATATACACGATTTCTCCTCATTGAAGTAGTTGAACATATTATACCAAGTTAATGTGCCGATGTAAAATGAATAAATGCTTGAGATTATAGTTATAAATGGAAGACATATTAACGACAGTATTAGGATATGTAAACCAGTTTTCGGTGTGCAGGTGCAACATAAGTTTTGCTTCTTATTCACTTGTGTGGCGGCCGCAACTGCATTGATCTGCTCCAATTCCTCACGACTGATATTGATTTGCAAATCGACGCTTTGACCTTTTTTGCGGCCACGTTTAATTGTACCTGAGTTAGAGAGATGAAAGAGCAGAGAAGAGAGAGGAGAGACTGTTAGCATCCTAGCTAGTTTTAGAAATATTTAGGGATGAAGATGTAAATGTTTTTTTTTTTTTTTTTTTTTTTTTTTTTTTTTTTTTTTTTTTGGTATAGTATTAACTTTTTCTTAGAACATGTTTTATTTCTAAAGTGATAATGAATAAATTTGCTGACAAAACCAAAGAACAAGATTTTACGTAAATGAAGCAGAGATCAATTGAATCGAAAGGGTAGATCTAATTAAAGATATCTTCTTAGTCTCCTACATTATTGTCTTTTATCCAGCAGYTGGATCGCAAGTACGTWATCAACGAGAGRGTACCGCATACTAAATATAATATTTCAAAAGTTTCTTTTACAGTGGGCATTTTTAAGTCTGGGTATATGATATCATTTCTAACACAATAATGCGTAGAACTTTATTTTGAAAGTCTTTAAAAACTTTAAATTTGGAATCAGCTGAGCATTCCTAGATTTGAATTCCAAATGACCAAATCGGGCTGAGTATTGACTTATATACTACCATGAGCAAAAAATAGTAAGACTATGTTCATAATTTCAAAATTCTTAATTTATTTTACAAAATCTAAGTCGTGCCTTCAAAGTAATCTCTCTTGGCCCCAATACACTTTGGCCAACGTTTTCTCCAATCCTTGAAACAGTTGTTAAAGTCAATTTCCAGAACAGACTTCAATGCGCGTAGCGATTCACTTTTAATGGATTGAGTTGACTCAAAACGGTTTCCTCGAAGCGATTGTTGTTGTTGTTGTTGTTGTAACGGCAGAGTTCTGCCGAGTTGACAGTCCTTGGCCGGATAAAAATCCGGGTCCGTTCCGGTTTCCGTAGATCCGACTGTCGTGGGAACGGCCTCGAAGCGATTGTTTAGGTTTGCTGTATAGGCAGAAGTCACAAGGGGCTAAGTCAGACGATTGTGACTAATTTGTTTAAGCTAATTAATTTCCAGACGACTTTGCTATGTAATGTATGAAACAACAGCACAATAAAAATTTACGTTTATTGAGATTGTACTTAAAAAAAATATATGTATAGTGTAAAAGCTGTAACCTCGAAGACAAAGGCTAAAAAAGGAATTTGACACGCATAAAATATGAGGTTTAGACTGCTTTTGAGCGCAATGTAGTGAAATCTGGACAAAACAATTAGATCTAACAATAGATCTGTGCTACTTGGGCAATAACTCTTTCGACCAATGATGCAAAAATTTAAAGTGAGTAGTTTAGCCGCTCTCTCTTACAACTTACCTGTCATAGTCAGATAGTTACTATCCATTGACCTTCTCGTATTATACCGTTCCAAACTATGCATATCAACATTCAAAACGCTCGTTTCACCTGATTCCAGATCTTCATAGTTGGTTATTTCCGGCGATTCCCGCTGACTGCGTATATGCGACGGATCGGTGCGTATATTTACACGTTTCTTCGACGAAGAGCGATTACTAAGACAATCGTGTGATTTTGCATCCAAACTACTCTCTGAGTAACTGCTTGGCGTAACTGTGCTGCTTTCATGGCGATTTGTCGATTTTGTGCCYTGTGAAACGCTTTCGAAATTCTGTAATTCATTATCATCCTCATAAATATTATCCACAGATTGTGAAGACTTGTGTGTCGACTGGTCATCGACAGCGTCTCCATTGCTTTGTGCTCCTGGTATTTGTGGCAGTGGTTGTTTGTTTTTCARTATCAATGATGTTTTAAGTAAGTCCTCATCAAGTGCCGGGTTAGATGGTGAGAGTTTCTGTCGATTCTGGAAGTTGAAGAGAAAATATACAAAAGGTTTGTTAAAAATAAAATCGTTATTATACTATATATGTATATTTGGTGTGTTTTATGCAAATAATCTCGAATGTCGATTATTAACAGCTATGTTTAGGTCAAATTGTGAATGTACTAAAGTAAGAAGGTGTTCATTTGTCCCAAACGCCGTTATCGGACTAAGTTATAGCTGTCATACAAATTGGCCGTTCCAACTAAAGTTCCGTTATGCAAAATGTTTTTATTTGAGTAAGTGTCTATTTGAAAATTATTGTTAATTTTATTTAAAATTATTGTTAAAAAAAACAACGCTATAACCTTTGAACCTCAGATAGCGTTTTTATAGCATACAGCTGCCATACAAACTGTCTGATCGAAATCTGGTAAATTTGTTTTATTTGACAAAATATAATCATGAAATTTGTCACAGATTATTATCCAAGGCAACCGTATAATATCGATATATTTTTTCGGATTGGACTACTAAAGCATATATGTATGTAGCTACCATACAAACTGGCCGATCCAAGCGTTAGCGATTCCTACGACATCCGACCCGCTCATTGCCGGCTAAAAACGATTTAACCTCATACGCTGAAATCGCCTTTAGTGCCGCTTGACAGTTGCTAAGTATGGCGATACGCTGGTTGCGATCGTTGCGGAAGAGATTGAGTTCTGCACATTGACTAATAGCAAATACCTCTGCTTGAAAGATGCTCGTCAATGTACGATTGGATAGTGCTGCCTTTCAGCAGTATGTCGAGCGTGGCGTCATTCCACTCTGCCTTACTGCCRACAGTAACTCCAAAATTCTTTGCAAAGTTAATYCTCTTTGTAACGCCGAGATCAACAAAGGAAGGGGTCCTTAGGAGGTCAAACAGGCAACATAACTCCCATTCTGAACCTCCTCTATCCGTACATACACATTTTATGGTATTCTAAATCCCAACTTAAAAATCTTAGCTCSACTGTCGAAAACGTGCTTAGTTTTGTTACTGTAATTTAAAGTATAGCATTCATAATCCAACCACACATTAAGCTGTACTTGAAGTGTGTAAACTCTCTTTGTCTGCAACAAAAGCAAAAGTCGAGCTGAAAATGCACTTTACAATATCGCAGTCGATGCCTGTAAACTACTTTTACCCTACTTTCACGTTTGCGTCAGTATTGCTTCACATACACACACACACACACACACACACACACACACACACACACGCACACACACACACACATGGAAGCGAAAAAAGTCACAGAAAGTTAAGAAAAAATTTAAATTTTCACTATAAAGTGACGGCCAACTTTATTTGAAAATATTTTTGTATATGTAATAAAATCTTACTTGTACATTAACTATGTGGTCCACATAGTTTTGTGCGCCATTCACTTTTTTCGATGTCTGTCGCTTTCGTGGTGGAATAAAAACTGGGCGTTCCTCGCCGCTAACTGCACTTTTACTAACCATTATCGCTTAATACACAATTCTACTTAAGCTCTTCCGCGCAAATTATTAATTAATTATGAAAATGGGCTTCCCAATATTAATTTAGAAATATAATATAATATTAAACAACTTTTTTCTATATTTTATAACAACCCTTCCTTTTCAAATTTGAATATTTTCCACACATTTCATTAATTATTTGTCGAACCGTAAGTATTTTCAATTAATTATTAAATACATTTGCAATCATCACTTAAAGATTTAACACACACAAATTCTTTATATCCGTTTTGGTATATTTTAACTGCATGCCAACTGTCGCAGGAACTAAAGTGAAAGAATAGACCACTTGCACTTGCCAAATATTTACATACATGTGTGTGGGTGAAAGGACATTTTGCCATTATTTCTTCCGCTGCGATTGATGCTGCTGCTGTTGCTTTTTGCCATGTTCGCTTATTGATTTTTCGCCATTTACGTCCTTGTTCCGATTCTTGTTATTATGCACACCGCTTTTGCAAGCACCGAAGTAAACAAAAACAAACATAGATCGCAGGCACCTTCGTTGTGTGACAAAAACAAAGAGGGTAAGATTTGCTTGGGTGTTTTGTGAATTAAGGAGAAAAACAGAAATGGTAAAGGAGTTCTTCAAAAGAGAAGGMAATTGCAAAATAAACAGAGCAATTGTTTTTTATGTTTTGTTGTTTACTTTGTAGCATGTGAGGAGAAATATGATAGAAGGAAAATGCGTAAAAATTACGCTTTGAAAAAGGAAAATAGCAGCGAAAAACATGATAATTCCTAATACAAATTAGTGACGTCATATATATCTATATCGTCATACAGTTACATAAAAAAACATAAAAATGCTTTAATTTTTCAGTTAAATATTTTAAGACACATTTTTTAAATATCAATRTTTCTTTAGCAAGATAGTTCAAATAAAATAGTTGCCAATTGTCATCATTTAATTTGTTAAATATCTTTATTCAAAATATAATGTTTATTCAAAATAGTCAATCGCTTTTGCAGATATCAGGTATATAGAAATCTACATTATTTATTATCGATAAGCGAATATTAATCGAAAATCATTTACACCTTCCATGCAGTAATGGCAACACTGWTTGCACTTAAGCAAGGCTGCAAAAAATAAATAAAAGCATCGATATATCAATATTTTTGTATATTTCATTTCAATAAATTACTTTAACATATATAGACGAAACTATTTTCATTTTGCGTGCATAAAAATWCTGTGAGAAAATACCCTTGTGTGATAGGGAATGTCAATGCACCTAAAAAGCATACAAATGACGCTTGTTGGGCTAGCTGCTCGTAAACTTTCTATAAAAAAGCGGTAAATTACACGTTGTTTCRTATAAAATGAGTTTATAATAAATTATATTGTGTTTCTTTTAGTAATGCCACACTGGCGGCTGCTTTCCCAAATGGTGTACGTTGTCAGAAATGCTTACAACTTGGGCACTGGTCCTATGAATGTAAAGAGAAACGTAAATATGTGCATCGGAGTTCACGTACCAAACAACTTAAAAAGCGCCTGGCTGAAAAAGCAAGCACTGAAAGTAATGACAGTGGCACAACCAGCGCATTAACAAAATCGGCAAAAGCTAAGCGCTCAAAGCGTACACGAATTTCTTCCGGATCTTCAGCAGGCAATGCTTCGAAGGGATCAAATTCAGACACACAGTCTTCCTCAGGCTCAAACGATAGTAGTTCATCGGATTCAGACGAAGATTCTTCTAGTGATAGCAGTTCTTCAGATTCAGATAGTGATAGTGATAGTAGTAATACCGGTTCTGGCAGTGATTCTAGCGAATCAGGCTCAAGTAATTCGAGCGATTCAAGCGACTCATCCAGCTCCGATGAGGCACCAAAGAAAAGAAGCCGACGTACCTCTAGTTCATCCAGTGATGATGACATTTGATTGAGACATTAACATAACAAGACATATTCTGAGAAGAACCATAATTAGCTTTAGTAGTATAAGTTGGTAATGCAAAACACTGGTGTTGTGTTGTTCTTGAAACACTTCATACAGATGTATTTATATAGCTAAACAATTATTTAGTCACACAGTAAACTTGCAGGATATTTCAKTTATATGGTTTTCCTTAAAACCATAGATTATACCGGGTAAAAATAGAATAATAATGAATGTATAATTGTCCAACTTTAAACTACTTGTATACATACACCCCAAATGATTTCATTTCAACCATACTTGCTTCAAACTATAAATATGTGTTTTAGGTTGAATTCTCAAAATTTTAGATATTACATTATTAAACTTAGTAAACATCAACTAAATAAATAGAAAAAACGAATTTGCATATTCAATAAGCTATTATTTATATAAATATTGAAATATATACGTAATTGAATCAATCACATATTGTATGTGCATGTGTAATAAAAATGTGTAAGTATTTCGGAAGAGCTCGAACTTAGCCTTCAATTTATTGTAATTTCATTGACTTATTTACCATGTTGTTACTAAATGTCATCGTCCTCCTCTTCTTCTATGTTATTGTTACATGATGCTGTGTTTAAATATATAATCTGTTTATTAATAATAACAGCATCGATTTGCACGTTATCCTGGGTGGCTGGTTCGCATGTCATGTTATGTGGCAATTGAGCGAGTAATAAACTGGCTTGGGAACTGGTACTGGGCTGCTCTTGTTCGCATGGATTATTTAGATTTGCTGATTGCATACTTTCACTTAAAACTGCTGCTGCTCCTGCTTTTAACTGCAATTCTTCTACCTATTAAGTTAAAATAGTTAATTAAATATATAAATAAAACACAGGTATTGAATTTTACTTTCAGTTCGTTTATGGCTTCATTAACTCTTCCCAGTATGGTTTCCAGCTCTTTTTGAATCTTACAGAGCTGCAGCTGTTCCTTTTGTATTCTTGCATTGTTTACAAAACTTGCATTCGAGCTTCTTCCCATTTTAAAACATTAATTTAATCGAGCAACGATTTTCTTTTGAACTCTATTCTCTTTTTTGGTAATTTTCTGTTCTCTTCTCTTCCAAAGGCTAAACAGCATTGCCATACAAAATGTACTAAAAAACATTTGGATCTATTTAAATTTAATTTACGAACGCTCATCAAAACAGAACAGTATTAGTTTTAGATGTATATATCAAAGTATATCTTGGTTGGTTATCAGACTATCGTTAACAATAAAATATTTTACTTAAAAAAATTTCAGTAAACTTTGAAAATTTTCCCCTTTGTCGTTTGATAGTTTGTGATATTTTCTTATAAATAATGGCAGCACTATTAAACAGCTGTTTAGTTCATTCATATTAAAATATTTTCTCGTATTAAACCAAACAAAATTCGAGTACAACTAGTAAAATTTCGCTCTGTGCTCTGAAATCTACGTTTSAAAATATATTGAAGATCAACTAAATCATTAAATGCATATTAGAAAATTATATAAATAATAAAACAAGCTGGACTCGACAACAAAAATATAAGGTGACGAACAATACGAGAATCAAAGTCCAACAATTTATTGGATTAACAAAATTGCTGGTAAAATTTTTAGATATAAAAGCGAAGGTAGGTAGAAAATAAAGTCTTTAGATCAGCATTAGCGATGCTATTCACGGTACCGTCTTTATTTAGATACAGTTTCAAGCAATGACAGAACAAGAAGCAATGCTTCAACAAAGTAGTGGTATAGCCTCGACATATATGACACCACAAGAGGAGGCATTACAAGCACTTTGCAAAAAATTGTTGAAATCTAGATTCTTTCGCGGCTACTATGAAGAACGTCGTTTCGTGGATACTGTAGCGGGCTACAGAGATATAATTGATCTACATCGTGGGGAACGTGATTTGGAGCTTTTATTGCTAGACATTAGAAGTAAATTACAAATTTTCTACCAAAATTCACCACAGGTATGGATTGGCATAACGCACGGTGCTTTTATGGGAATAACCCCTAAAACGAAAACACTCGATACACATATATGGGTACAACTACAGGAAGTTGCATTTGGCCATTATTGGTTCAGTATAAAAAGCATACGCTTTCGAAAGAATGAAGTGATATTAAAGTTAAATGTTGTGCGCAATGTAGAAGCTGATTCACTCATTGAAAGAACTCAAATATCAAAGTCTACGCTAATGTACGCTAAAGATGATTCAAAAACAAAACAAACGTTAACAACAGACAATTCAATAAATGCGTTAAATAATGCGACAAAACTTAGCGATGATATGATGAGTGGTCCTACCGTAATACAACCGGAAGTGCTTCAAATCGGCTATGAAGACTTTGTTAATATTGTGCGCAACTGGGGTACAACCATAAAACACAAAGTATATGATTTTATGTCCAATGATATMAACAAAGATAATATAAAAGATTTCCTGCAATTTCTGGGCTTAGTTGTGATCTCCCTGCTGACCGGCAGTTTTGTGGCTATCAAGTACTTAGGTACTTTTGCGTTGCGTTTTATGTTTGAATTTACCCGCTTTATGCATGTAATGACACCAATCATACTAAAAATAATAGAGGCGATAAATAAAATTGTTGGTGGATTTTATATATTGCTAGCAATGATTTGGAAGGATGCATTTATGAAAAGGAGAATGACAGCCACACAACAAYTGCAAGATTTTAATGTACAACCGCCCAAAGAATTGAAAGCTATAGAATACAATCGACAGAAATACGAAATAGATTTTGAATATAATATACGGCAACCGCCTGTGATGCGCCCCAGTATGGGTCCCATTACAGAGTTTGAACGAAAATTTCAATAAAGTGATATTCCGCCGTCGAATTTTAGAACAAATTTATTTATGAATCTTCATTTTAGCACTAAATAAATTGCCTGATAATAGAATATTTCATAATTTAACGAAAGGCGAGCATTCCTTATAATGTATATAAATAAAATGCACCGATACGGAAACGGCAAAATAATTAAAAAAAATGTGCTGAGAGAATTAACAAAAAATTTAAAAGAAATGTTATATTTTTAGTACTCAACTACTGGCATTATTTGTATAAAGTATAAACGTGATAAAGTTATTTAACATCATCGCTAACAAATGGTGTTGAAGTGTTAGTGCTGAAATGAACGCTAGATGAACTWAAGTTGAATGAATACATATTTGCAATCACAATAACAAGTATTTTAGAAAAGCTAAAGATGGATTTTATCTGTTTTAGACAAATAATTATATCTTTGCTTATATTTTACTTAAATATTTATTGTAGTTATTCAACTGTAGTTAGCCTAACGTTCATTTTGGTTCAATTTATTATATTAAAAAGAAATTAATTGTGAATCACTTTGAAAATGTAATAAAAATATATACATACAAATAAAAAAGCAACAATTGTAAATATAAAATTATTTATGGCTTATTTTGTAAAATTGTGGACTCTATGYACGTGCATCAAACGAATTCGGATTATATATTAATATTGACCTACTACTACTTACCGAGCCAAACGCCAAATAACTGCGTTTCTGCACTGTTTTGATTATTGTAATGTACAACGACGGCCTTTTCCGCACTTTAAATTTAAATATTGTATTTACGTATATAATTTCTATACATTTATATAATCTTAAAGATCTTAAAATAAAAMACTCACGCAAAGTTATATTGGTTTATTTATTTAAAATTTTAACAATAAATGCATTTGTACGAGAAGTATTAACCATAAAGAGAACTGTTTTTTATTTAACAAAATATTTATAACATTTATTTTTATCAAAAATAAGCGTTGCAATAACG
>NW_017534597.1:986909-987914 GCF_001853355.1 Bactrocera latifrons
AAATAAAGAAAAGTAAATTATATTAAAATATTGTTCATTTTGAACTACAACTTGCACAGATACATACAATATTTTCACTGATATTGTTGTTGATGTAGCGGCAGAATTCTGCCGAGTTGACAGTCYTTGGTCAGATAAAAAAYCCGGRTCAGTTCCGGTGATATATCTTCAATGCTCAATTTATATAACATTAATTTTGAATTCTGATTTTGATTTTAAAATAAAATTGAAAATTCTTAGTACTACATTAAGTGGATTTTAAATTTAGTTTTCTATTCATAGATTTAAATCTTGCATAAAAAATTAAGTTGTACATATTTAATTGATTTAATCTCAAAATTTTAATTAAAAAAACGCAATGCTGCTATATCTAATAGATCAAAAATAATATTATTTTTAAAATTAATTAAAAGGTAAATTTATTGATGATTGATTGATTTTAATGATAATTTGCACAATTCTATTTCTAACAGTTATTTGTATCATCTGTAACTGTTGAGTTGCAAATAGGGTCATATATTGGGTAATCGAAAAAGTCTTTTCGTATTTTTCTTTTATATTTAGATATACTAATAAATGAATGTATCATTTTGGTCGACCACTTTTTGCCATTTTTCCACTAGAGACATTATCCCATCAGWGTAATACTTTCATCAGTCTAAATTGAATTTTGAAATTTCCGGAACGGAAGCGACCGAACCATTGTTGTACTACACGAACAGATATACATCGTCTTTGTGAACTTCACAAATTCCATTGGTGGCTTGCGTGGCACTCTTCACTTCTTTATATAAAAATTTCGAAAAATTTCAAAATATAGCGAAATTTTTCATTATTTTCACTAATCGTGAAGATCGTGAAGCTTCTGTTTGACGTTTTGCACCTTAAGCTGTTTGCCTGACATTGATTCTTGAATGTTGCAAGAGTATAAAATGTGCAGTTGCAAACAAACTTAGCCCTTCCTTGCTTGTTTTACTTACTGCACGTCTATGCAAATATAAACTT
>NW_017534597.1:990522-993582 GCF_001853355.1 Bactrocera latifrons
ATAGTAATAATTAATACATTTGAAAAAAAAAATTAGATTTGTTTACATTTAATATATGTACTATACATGCAAAGTGGCTTGAATACAAATCAAAGACAAAGTGTGCGAAAAATTATAAATTTAATCATTTCTAATTTATTATAATTTTAAAATGAAACAATAAAACAAATTTTTCTTGAAAAATAGTCAACTTAATACACCGTAAGGCTCGAAATTATTTCTTGTGTTGTAAGTATCCATATATTTAGAATATAAAATGAAAAAACAAACAGTAATAACTTTTTTAAAAATGAAAAAATGAAAATAAATAATACTTAAAAATCGCAAAGAACTCTTCGGTTCATTGATAACCCAGCATGACCCGCTTTAAACTCTTCAGTGTTCTATACCAAGTAAATGTGTTATATTTTATTTGTTTAAATCAACAATTATGTATATTAGTACAATATGTTTTTTTGTTTTGTTTTCACATTTGTTGGTTTTGCATTACACATGATAATGTCATGAATTAATTGATTTATAATTATAATTCATTAAATGTGTAATTCATTGGCAGCAATAATACAGTTTCCAATACAAACACAACCACAAAACATAAAATACAGTTACAAACGGGTAGAAATAAAAACATTTTMACGGTACACAATAAATTAAAGGTAACGTCAGAAAGTAACGGTAAACGGTAAAGCCGTCGATAGCAAAAGTCGGGTATGGAAAAGTATGTGAGAGGAGAGAAAAGAAGAAAAACCAGAAATGTTATATGTTACACGTCAAATACAAGTACAATTATGGTAAGTCAAGTAAACGTATGCGTAGTAATTGAAATTTTTTAGTTTGAGTTTAAGTTTAGATAAATAAGCAATACATTTTGTATGTATAAATGACAGATCGAAGGCCGTATACATATTTCTAATAAATATGTATATATGTACATATGTATGTAATGTTGTAGGTGATGGTGGTATTGGTTTAGGACAATTAATTATATTGAACGGTTATATGTTGGTATGTATGAACTTAGTTAGAAGAAGCTACGATATAGGCTCTTAATTACTTTAAATCATCGGTATCTTCGATCAGATCGGCATACTCCTCCCAATCGTTGTTTGTTGAACGTGTGCGCAGATTAGATATTGTCGGTATTTCGTCGTCATCGCCATTGCGATCAACAGTATTGCCGGCGTGAGTGCTGCCGCCACCGCGGTCACGACTGTGAGCTGTTGTCGTGCCGCCTGTTGTGTCGCTTACCACTTCGTAGTCCTTTAACTCAGCCTCCAGATCTTTTTCCCATTGTTCTTCTGCGCGTGCATTAAGTTGTTTTTGTTTTAGTAGTTTGCATGGAGTTTATTTTGTGGGGAAAATAAGAGAGAAAATTACATTAGTTACCATTTTTTATTAAACTTATTATGTTTATATGAATATATATGTATAAATGCAGGTTATAAATATATATTAACGCGTTCTAGGTATACTGTTACATAAACATATATTATATATTTATATACATGTAGCAATAAGTGCATTAAATATATATGAGTTGGAAGTACATATATTTAATAATATAATTAATTCAAATATATAGAAATATATATGTATTTATAGATAAATAAATTTAAACAATTTTCAACAGTGGCTAAGCACCTACCGATCATTCACATATATGGTACACATACATACATATATATATTAACATTTGTAACACATATTTACTATTATGCTTTTTGTTTATTATAAAATAATGTTTTTAATAATTGTAATAATTATTATTTTTGTTTATTATAAAATGAATGCGTGTAAATTTGTGATTTTGCTAAGTTTTGAGTTACGTACTTCAATATTATTTATTTATTTATTAACTAATTTTGTTTTTTTTAGTAAATATTAATGTAAAACAAGGAAAAATGTTGATTTCGGCTGCACTGAAACTATAATATCTTCACAGTTGCATTTTTTGTAGCATAAAAGGGTAGAAAAATAGATTTATCTCCATTTTGGTCAGCCAATTTCTATGACAGCTATATGCTATAGTGGTCCGATCTGAACAATTTACTTGGAAATTCTAGCGTTGACTTCGATAATTATCTATGTCAAATTTCATGAAGATATTTTTTTGAATAAAAAAGTTTYCCATATAAGGATTTAAATTGAAACTTTCAGTTTGTATGACAGCTATATGCTATTGTGGTCCGATCTGTATAATTTGCTCGGAGTTGGTAGTGATGCTTTGGATAATAATCTATGCCAAATTTCGTAAAGATATCACGTCGAATTAAAAAGTTTTCCATATATCCATTTGATTTTGTGCGTTCAGTTTGTATGACAGCCATATGCTATAGTGGTCCGATCTGTATAATTTCTACGAATATTGTAGCGCTACTTCGTAAAATAATTCACGCAAAATCTCGTAAGGATATCTCGTTAAACAAAAGACTTTTTCACATAAGCACTTGATTATGATCGTTTAATTTATATGGCAGCTATATGCTATAGTAGCCTGATCTGAACATTTTTTACGGATATTGTTGCGCTATATCGTAAAATAATTCATGARAAATTTCGTRARRATATCTCGTCAAATAAAATAGTTTTCCCGAAAAGAACTTAAATTGTATCGGTCAGTTTGTATGACCGCTATATGCTATAGCTGTGTGATATCGGCGCTTTCGTCAAATRAGCAACTACTTGAATGGAAAAGGACGTATGCAGAATTTCATATCAATAKCTCAAAAACTAAAGGACTAGTTCKGGTATATACATACAGGGTACAGGGTCATCACCATATTTTGTTGCGAAATTCAACTAAAAATCACATATGTTTGTGATATATAAATTAAAGAGTTGTAAAATTTTCTAATTTTTTTTTAATTTTGACATTTTTCCTCCTCCATTTCTGGAGGCCATAAGAAATTTTTATATATGTATATTTAGGTAATGTGTTAAGCATGATTATTGTGCGCTTAGCGCCTTACGTTTAATGTCTTCAATTGACTCAAAACGGTTTCCATGGAGCTGTCGTTTGAGTTTGCTAAATTGCAAGAAGCCACACGGAGCTAAATCAGG
>NW_017534597.1:993587-999727 GCF_001853355.1 Bactrocera latifrons
GCACTTATATATATTGTAAATATATTTAAGTATAAAAATATATGATGCGCTAAGCAAGAAAGGAATTTGGATATATATATTGAGAACTTCACCAAAAACAGAAAATGTATAAGTTTTTGCTACTAAAAAAGAATGTTTGCCATTTGCACCATTTGTTTATCTTTATCGMTCAACATGCGTCTTCTCACCAAACACCCATTGTATAATTGTTATTAGCATAAAGCAAAACGAATAAAAATGCTTTTACCTTCCAAATTAAATTAAAATGCTATATTTTGCTAGTGATTTTGCGCGTAGCCTAGACAAAGGCCATTGCAGACTTGTATTCTTTTTGGTATGCGTACAGTAACTGTAATGTAATCTTGTTTTAAAGAAAAAATTCAAATGATTAGCGCTAATAGTATAGAAAAAGTAATAGATTAACTAAACTAATTGAGTATTAAATAAATTGAAATTAAATAAAATACTTTTTTTTGTCACTAATATACGTTAAAATTATAAAAAATAATAAGAATAATAATTAAAATAACAAATTTAGCGTTTATTGGTGCTTTAATGTACTTAAAGGGTTGTAGGTAAAGGGTGGATAGGCTTTGCTTTTAGTATCCTTTCCGTTCTTGCCGCACGCTTTGTTAATATGTGAAATATTTAACAACATATTTATTGTATTTACAAATACATACATAACTATGTATTATATTATTTATAAAATACCTTAAACGCATGCCATAAATGTATTGTTAAGTACTTTAAAAATTACACACGTATATGTATGTATATTGCTGTGYGTTATTTTACAAATTGTTTTCCTTTTTTTTGCAAACGCTGCACGAAGTTTCAGTTTTTGGCCTAAAAACAATCTCCAACGTAATGCAATATTCAAATTTGAAATGTGGACCAATCATTTAGCATCATCATTTCAGATGTGTTGTATACGAGATTTTTAAAACATTTGTCACAAATCTTTTATACACAAAGAAATAAGTCTTTCCGCCTACGCGGTTATAGCCGAGTTAACAACAGGGCGCCAGTCTTTCYTGTTTTTCGCTGTTTGGCGCCAAACATAAAAGTCTAGAGCTTCGACAGACTGATATACGAATACACAATTTAGCGCTCTATAAAAAAAGRCTTAATGATTTTTTTCATAAAATCCCTGCTTTAAAAGTTATACGCAATTAAAGTTAAGCAACCATCACGACTGTATGAATGTGCACCACGTCGTATGAGTAACACACAATTTACCATATAAGATATTTATATGAATGCTCTTTCGTTTTACAAAAAATGTTAGATTTTCCAGAAAAACATCCTTTAAAAGTTATACAGTTAAATTTATACGTATATAGTACATCATGCCATYCATTGTACGATATGAAAGTACACCATGTCGTATGAGTAACGCMAAATGCATAAATCACTTGTCTGAATGCCTTACTATATTTGATATTTAACTTTAAATGTGTATAACTCTTAATGTCGTTTTTTGGAGTGCACTAATTTTTATATTAATATATTACTTTTTCAAAGTTGTAGGTATACTATTTGTAGTATATTATAAATCTTCTCAAATTCGTAGGTTGAATTGCTTTGCAAAAAAAGTTTAAAACGTGTTATATACCAGGCAAGTAAAATGATTTTGGTCGAAAATAGAGAATTTGGTTGATATTTATATTTTTATTTTTGATAATTTTTTAGAGCAAAAACTGAAACCGCACTGGTCTTTTGCAGAAACGAGAACAATAAACTTGTGAAATAACGCACACCCTAATCTATATGTATACACAAATAAATCCATGGAATAAATGCTAAAAAGCAGGCAAAAAAAGTAATATATGTATGTATGTAGCAAAAAGTCAAAAAATTTCAAACGCCTTAATAACAGATTTTTTTACACAAAGCAATTCAAGTTATTAAAAAAAAATATTAATAATAAACTGAAAATATGAAATTATTCATAAGTGTGCTCTTAATAACTCTAATATATTTTTAAGTTTTTTATATTTCAAAATGTAATGATTGCAAGCATAACAAAGTAGTAAAAACGCATTATAAATATACACATGCAAAGGAGTAAAAAAAAGAAAAAGAAATAAGAAAGAAGAAACAATTGTTAAAAAATGCAGTTTGCATCTAATTTTTTCCTAATTTTATTTATTTTAAACAATTTTTTTCACGGCAGTAAAGAAGAAACGCCTTTTTTTTAAATTTTTGGTTTTTCGATTCTCATTTGAGTATGTTAGCGCTATTTTTGGGGGGCAAGTGGAGTTAAATATACACATACTAATAAGAAAAATTAATCGAAATTTTCAATTGTATTTTGTGTGGTGAGTTGGTTAATAAAAGTATACAAAAAAYAATTTATATAAACGGAATAACTTATAATCTTAGGAAATATCAGGCATAATCACATTTCTAACGCTTATATAAAAGTTGAAATGAAAACAAATAAGGAAGGGTATAACCGAACATTTCATACTCTTGCAACTTACAAGGATTAAAGCGGGGGTARTACTTTCAGGTACATAAAASCTGGTCTTTATATGGGATCAAAGGTGAGTTTCATCTGATTCATTCCAATCACAAATTTGCACCTTTATAAGAAAAATACGCTCGTTAAATTTTAGTAAGATAACTCACATATTAGTTGATATATGAGGTATAAAGTCACCCAGAAGTTCGAAAACCATTATATTAACAGAAGTATCGACCCTATTCAGCCCACACAGCCATAATGCTATCAGGAAAGTATTCTCTTTGATTTTCAATAGGATATTCCATACATTGACYAATATTTTCGATAAAAAGTCAACTATATAGTAGGTTTTGGGGTCCCCATATTCGGTTCACAGGGGCTTCAAAAGTTTTAACTCCATTCATACAACTTTTGATCATAAAGTGGCAAATTTCAAAGGTCTTATTCGTGAAAGGTTATATCCCTTTATATAAATTGCTTCTTGATTTGTACACAGGAAAGTGAAAGGATCAAAAGTAATTTAAAATTRTGTTATRTGGGAAGTAGAMGTGGTTGTAGTCTGATTTCTCTCATTTTCACACTGTAATATAGGAACCTCAGTACYGAATGTGGCTGAAATCGGTCGGGCGGTTCTCGAGGTATGTGYTCCACCTAAAAGTGGGAGTCCATTAAAGTCCTGCCCTATCCTCTTGGGGGAAAAATTGAATGTCTCTGGCGTATTTAGTTATTGATAGTGGCGTATTTAGTTATATGGGGWGTGAGCGGGGTTACCATCYGATTCCATTCATTTCCACACCGTCGGTAAGAGTTCTTATAATATCTGAATTTGGTTGCTGTAGCTTAAATAGTTTCAGAGATATGTGCTTACATTAATGTTATTAGAATTCGGGACCATGTCCTTTGTACCTTTGGACGTAGCTCGATAGGCAGGATGGTCGGATCAAATAGAAAGAGGATGGATGGCGCAAAGACACGCGATCCACATGCGGAACTTTCAAACATCTTTACGGACGGATCGATGGAATGGCTGATGGAGTGGGCGCTGGAATCTATTGCGCGGAGTAGGATCTTCAAACTGCAGGAATAGTGCTGTATATTGAAAGCAGAAGTCGGTGCGATCAGGACAGCTGCTGAGAAAGTTAACAACGGAATATATACGACGACTGCCAAAGGCAATTAAAGCAATAATCTCACATCGCATTTTGTCAAAGAATGTCATTATAAGCAGGAAGGTAGTAGATATACCCCAGGTGAATATATACTGGGTTCCAGTGTAAACCAAATTGCTGATTAGATTACCAAAAGCCAACTCAGAAAATACGCAAGTCGTTAAAAATGATACACAAATAAATTTACGAAAGGCCTGACGGGCGGATCCCCAACATGACATAAACGTCAGCTCCTATTAAAATTAAACCTTAATTTGGCGTTACAAATTACAAAAGTATGGCAAAGCCAGCCAGTGTAACGTCAAAAAAAAAAAAAACTTTTTCTGAAAAAATTTACTCTACGGAATGGCTTAAAAGTGACTGATGGGACGCACTTTCAGCTGAGTGGTATGGTAAATGCACAAAACTGTCGATCCTGGTTCATAGAAAATCCACAAATTAATCATGAACAACCATTACATGCACCTAAATTGGCAGATTGGTATGGTTTTTAGTCTGGTGCAATTATCGGTACTTCTTTCAAAGTGAAGCTGATGACAGTTGAGCTTGAAAAAAAACAATACTACGTGGGACTACGTGTCACAGAGCAAATGTAACAGGGGAATTATTGCGAGAAAAGAGGAGAAGCGATTATTTCAATAAGTTGTGACAATGAATATCCTCCAAGAAGTTGTGACTTAACACCATTAGACTACCTCTTGTGCAGTTATTTTAAGTCATTGGTCTTTTGCAATAAACTAGACGCTCTTAAAGCTTTAGAAGTCAATATTGAACGTTCTATTCAGGATGTACGACATAATTTAGTGGAAAAAGTACTCGAAAATTGAGTTCATCGTATACGTTCTAGAAAAATAAGTTGTGGAGACCATTTGAACGATGTTATATTTGGAATTTAATGGTATCGATTGTATTTCACATTAAATGGAAAACATTTTATTTTTCTTAACAATGAGTGTTTTTTTGTTTTTTTTTTTGTTGTTTTAAAAAAACAAAACACCGATTTGAATAGAGCGCTCTCTGATCTTCTAAGCCCTTCCTCTCTCAGAATATGAAAAAAAATATTAATATTTAATTAAACGAAAAATAAATTTGTAACATAAGCCTCTTAAACAGGTTAAATAAACCGTTTTAGGTTATGTGAAAAATATATATATTTAAAGCGCAAAGAAGATGTACGACAAAAAATTTAAAAGAACAAACTGCAGTTAACTACAGAAGATATCATTGCATATCATTGGTTAACTAAAAACCAAAAGAGTTGCCACATGAACAATGTATTACACATATACGCACACTAATTTAGTTAGAAACATACACACATAATAAACTTAGAACAAAAATGTAACATTTACGAAACGAACAACAGCACAATTAGACAAAAATAACGAACGCACTAAGTAGCAAACGATAATTGATAATCGATAAATGTAAAACGAAGTAAGTTATTTTATTTTTAGTGTGTGTGTGTTTTTTTTAAATTGTTTTTTGGTTTTTTTGTATTTATTAAAAATTTCGTAACTGTATTAATTTTAATATACTAATATTATAATTTCGCTAAATATGTGTGAATTTTGGTAAGGAAATTTAGATAATATATTGTACATAATGAAATAATTACATAATAATCGTGTAATTAATTGTATTGTAAAATCAGCAATACTAAACTTACCACACAAAATCTTTTTGTTATGTTTTTTGACTTTTCATATTTTTTATAAGTAATTTTTTTAAATTTTTCATTTTTATGTTTCTTTGTTTGTTTTTATATTATCTATAATGGGTAAACATACTTTTTGCTTTGCTTTTTGTTGGTTTGCAGGTTTTTTTTTTTGCATTAATTTCATTGTATTACTTTGTTTCAGGGAGCTTGGTTTCGTTTTCTAATCATTGCGTTTTTTGTTTTTGGTATTCTTGTTTGTTTACATAAAGTTTATGTGATACTTTGGTTTTTGCTTGCTTTTGTAATTTTGTTAGTTTTGTTTTTCTTTAAATACATAGTAATTTAGCGTAAATCCATTCAATCTTCTGCAAGATGATTAAAAACGAAACGAAAAGAAAAGTAAATAAATAATTATGCATTTTTTTGTTTTAGAGTAAAGTCAAATTGTTTTTGTTTTGTAACGAATTTGCAAACGGAGCATATAAATCTAATATAAGCATTTGCTTTTTTCGTATTTCGTATACTTTTGCCTAAAGGCGCGACATKTTGTAGTAAATAAATAGTTTTTTAAGTGATTTTGTTTACTACAAAATTAAAATAAACTAAAAATTAAATTTTAGCGTAATTTCAGTTTTTGTTTTTTTAATTTTTTATTGATTTTAGAGAATGGAAAATGCATAAAAGCAAAGCGTATATGAGCACCAAGGCAAATAAACAAATAAAATCTGTGAGAAATTCAAGTGGTGAACATTTTTGTTTTACAACGGCAGGGTAATAGCGAGAGAAGCGTGCTAGAGCCAAAGTAGAAATGGAAAGTAGGGTAGAAAAAAAACAAAAA
>NW_017534597.1:1000247-1001895 GCF_001853355.1 Bactrocera latifrons
ATGTATATGTACATATGTCTTGTAGCGAGTATGAATATACATATTTTACTGATGGCAAATGTAGGAAATTAAAAACGTTAAGTGTAACACACATACATACATACATACACAAGGGTATGCACGTATGTACATATGCAGCAAAATCAGTATGTTTCAGTGATTGTTATTTGTTGCTGTAGTTTTAACCGTTTGCTAACGCGCTGGCTTATGCATGCATACCTATAAATTATATACATTTATGCAGCTACATGTGATTTGTGTTAATATGCAGTACGCAGAGGAAAAATTTTTCAATCATCACATGTTTGTACACGTTACGCGCTTGCATGGTTGTGTTCGTGTGTGTCTGTTTTCATACACGTTAATATTTTGTTTTTAATTTTTATTTTGCTTGTTCGCTTCTTAGTTGCTTTCGACAATTTAGAATCTTTCTTTTTTTTGTTGTAGTTCGCTAATAAAATTTTTAACGCCTATTTCTACTTACATAAATATTATGTTAAGTCGCAATTGCACGTTGCATTTTTATTACATTTGTTGTAAACATTTATTTGTTAATGTGATATATTTTTATAATCAATTGTTTTTATATTAAATTTTTTTTATATTCAAGTCATATTTTTTTATATGCTATTTTTTTTATTTATATATAATATATATGTATGTATATTTTTTAGATAATATTATTTTTTTATCTGCGTCTTGCGTGACTTCYAAAAATTTAATAATTAAATGTCATTGCTGTAATTGTTGTTGTAGTAAACGTAACCAATATAAGTTAAGAAAAAAGAAGGAGAGAGAGAAAAAATGAGACAAAAAAGTAAGAAAAAACAATTTACACTGTTGTTTCGTTTTGTTTGTTGGTTTGATTTGTAGAAAAAAAATTTTTATTATAATTGATATTATTTCGTTTGCCTTTGTTTCATTAAGCGCAAATTAGCAATGAGACGAATTCAATTGTTGTTTCATGTTTATATACTAGTATTAAAATCTTTGGTAGAAAAGTGCAAAGAGACGTGTTGCTACAATGCATGTAAAGCAGTGCTTTTGTAGTATATACATACATACATATAATACAACTGCGAAAAAAAATATATGTGAATAAAGACTAAAGACGAGTTCGGCACGATGAACGGTAAATATGCTTTGGGTACAAGGGACTATGCAAAAGTGTGTTCGTATGAAATTGAGGTTAGCGTTTTATGGAAATAATTGAAGATTCAATGATTTTTTGARCACGAATTTATGCTAATGACGCTTCTAGTGAGGTTTCTTTTTCGGTATATGGTTGATATGTTTGAAGAATGTCGCTAAAATATACATATTTTTGAGATTTTTTAAAATTTGAGTGGATTGAAAAATGTTTCTAAAAAAATTATTTTTTAAGATTTTAGAAATACATATGTATGTGCCAGAGATGTTGATGTTTACAACTCGTTCTAACCAACATTTTCGGTTTATGGTTGATGTGTTTGAAGAAGAAGTCGCTAAAATATCTTTATTTTTGTGATTTTTCAAATTCGAGTGGATTGAAAAATGTTTGCAAAAAAAAAGATTTTTAAAAAATTTCGAAATACTAGAGAATTGTTGATGTTTATAACTCGTTTCGAAAAAGTTTTTCGGTATATGTTTGAAATGTTAGAAGAATGTC
>NW_017534597.1:1002046-1023820 GCF_001853355.1 Bactrocera latifrons
CATTGAAGAATGTTTCTAAAATACTATTTTTTTAAGATTTTGGAAAAAATAGAGAATTCGTGATGTTTATGATGCATTCCAACAATAATTTTTAGGTACATGATTGAAATGTTTGAAGTCTGTCTTTTAAAGATATTGGAAAATTTACTAAAGAAGCTTTTCTCTAAGTTTTCGAATTACTAGAATATTGTTGAAGTTCATGATTCGTTCCGACAAATTTTTACTGATCGAATATTAATTTCCATTTTTTTTATTACTAAAAACTGTTTATTTTATATTACAATAATTTTTTCGAGTAGGTTGACCRTTWGTAATATTTAWTTATTTACTATTGTTGTTGTTAAAGACAACAAAATTAGTTGCGAGTATGTTAGATCATTTTCTGTTAGTAGCAGTGCAAAATATTTCCAAAGTATATATTAAAGAAACGAAAAATATAGAAATATGAAACATAACCTTAAATTATGACATAATCACTTGAAATTGAAAAATAACATTTTTGGGAAATGCAATAAAAATACTTAAATTGCTAATGAGCATCGGTTTATTGAGAAAGCTTAATACATACATATATTTCAATATTTCTGTTCGCTAATATTAAACTTTCGTATCGAATTCTTTATGTAAGAAAAATAATAATAACAATAGTCTAATTAATACAAATTACTATTTTTGTCGATAACTGTTGATTCTGGAAATSAAAAAAAGTTAACTTTTACTTGTAATAGTATTTTTTAATAATAAAAAAACAACCCTAAAAATGTCATTTTATTTTAAAAAATGTTTTGCCAGCCGCGTGTAGTTTTGAAAATGTAGCTTTACAGAATTTGCTCACTAGATTTTCAAATATTTATCTTTTTTTTAAATTTATAATTATTTTTTTTTGTTTGTTTGTTGCACTATATAATCAGCAATCATTCCTCTCTTGTTAATGCTATGATAATAGCAAATATGTAATAAAATATAATAACAAAAATACAAAAATTTTTTTTACAATTCCCAAATTTTTAGAAAAGTAAAATAAGCTTAAAATTATTTAAACCTATTATTTTCTTTATTTAAAAAAATACACTTTAACACAAATATTGATGAGTAAACCAAATACCAAAATTAAATGAAATGAAAACATAATAAAATAATTTAAAAAATCGCTTACCATCACTGCCGAGCGCTTGCTCTGTCATACTATCAATACCCAATTTGCGCATGCCATCTTTGATTTCTTCCAAATCAGTTTCAGTATTTGTGTGAAATGAATCGGAAACGAACTCCGATTCGCTATGCCGTGACTTTTGGCTCACAGGCTTATCTAAGCCTACACCAATGGGTTGTTGAAATATAGGCGAAATCGGCGTCGATGTTTTGGCATCCTTATCATTTGCGCTTGTTTGCTCTGCACCGACAGCAAGWGCAGCCGCTTTTGCTGGCGACTTGTCTGTTTGTGTTTTTTTAACTGGTAATCCACATATGTATGCACACAATATTTAATTTAATTTAATTTTAAATGTTTTTTGTTGGAATTAAATCGATAATACGCGTTTCATTTACGTTTTATAAATTTTTTTTTATTTTCGTATCATTTCGATATCAATTGGGTTTTTTTTTGAAAAACAAAAATGAATAAAACGAAATGCGAACATGGAATGAAATAAAAGAAGATGGTTAAAAGTATAATTAAAAAATTATAGTAAGGATTTGAAACTTAAAAGTATAATAAATTGAAATAAAACAACAAAAATAATATATAAAAACAAAAAATACATTTAAACTGGTAATAAAAGTATAATCTCCAAAGCATAAAAATGAAAACTAAAGTCAAACAGGAAAAACGTTAACTTCGGCTACACCGAAGCTAGAGTACCCTTCATAGATTCAAATTTTCGTTACTGGAATTTAAGTTTGTTAAAGAAATCTTTTCCATAAAAGAATTTCGATCGTTCAGTTGGTATGGAAACTATAGGCCACCGTAGTCCGATCTGAACGATTTTCTCTGGGGTTGTACAGTTACCTTCGAAAATAATCCCTCCCAAATTAGGTGCAGATAACTGCTCAAATAAAAAAAAATTTGCATACGAGAAATTGATTTGGATCGTTCAGTTTATATGACAGCTATATGCTATAGTAGTCCGATGTGGTAAATTTTCTCGAGAATTGTACTGCTACCTTCGACACTAACCAATACCAAATTAGGTGAAGATACCGTAACAAATAAAAAAGTTTTCCATACAAGAACTTTGATCGCTCGGTTTGAATGGGAGCTATAGCATGTACTTATACAGGCAGACAAACACACGTACATGACTAAATCGACTCAACCCGTTACGCAGATTCTCGCCGACGTTCTCCTCTGGGTGTTACAAATATCGTGGCAAACTTAATATACACTGTTCAGGGTATCATATGTAAATAATAACAGTATTATATACAACAGCTTAATTTTTGAGTATCTTTGGAGTATCAATATTATCGTTTAACGCCTTTTAATGACATATATGTATATGTAAAAGTACAGCAAAGACAAGGCAAACTTCGTATATAGAACGGTTGTATGATATATAGATATATTGATTGATTGATTGCTTTATTGASGGATTTACTGCTCGAGACTGCGTGCTATAGTGGATTCTATCGATTTCGCATGAATTGATTAATGTACGCTTTGATTTCCGGCAATAATAAATGCGACAAGCAACAACTACGCGCATGTATGCATTTGAGTATGTTGGCATATGTATGTATGTATGCGAGTGAATATATGTATGTGTGAGTCTCTGTGGTTTAGAAAAAAAATATTGCGTTGTCGGCGAAAATCAACAAAAAATAGACTTCCGCAATTTTAAAATGTATGTATGTATGTATGTATTTATGAAAAACGCATGTTTTGTGTAAAATTAAAATATGTAGGTATATAAATAATCATATGTAYACAAATATCTATATGTAGTCATCTATTTGAAATTAACACAAACAGTTAATGTATGAAATAAAATGATAGAGCGCAGAATTGTCGTTTTTATATTATAGTATGTATGTAGTAGTAAGGAAGGAAGTTGGACAGCATGTTTACGCAACAAAATGACTAGTTACAAGTTAATGATTTTACTTGAAATTTATTTGGTGAAAAAAGTAACTCATTTAAAATTGCCTTGTAATTACGCAAAATATATAAGAAATATATTCCAAAAAATAAAAAAAGAAGAAAAGGAAAAATATTKTTTTTTTTTTTTKTTTTGAAAGCTTAAAGAGTGTGTTATAACTAATCGATAAAAGAAAGTAGAATACATTGCAGCGAAGTAGTAGTAGTAGTATTAGAAGTCGTAACAGTAGTGGTGTTAGAATAAATGACAGTATTAGAGAGTAGGCGATACAGCATACTTGCAATATTTTTTCTTGCTTCATGTACTTTTTTTATTATTATTAACTTCAGCTCTTAACCGCACAGTTAACACACAACTTACCGTCTTCACCGCTTGAGGCCTGACCAACGCCATCAGCGCCAAGTGTACCCAATTCGGCTGCCTGAATAATTAGTGAAACACGATAGAAATAATTCCGCCAGAAATTCTCCTCGGTGATGCTAAAAACAAAAAAGAAAAAAAAAAGAAAAATATATAAAAAAAATTTTAATATTTTACTTCCTTGACTTAGCGTCGTTTTACTTACATTTTGGGCACCAGTTCGAATCGCATTGTTTCCAGCGCTTTATCCTCGGCCATTATGGCAATAGCTGTGGGATACGCTGTATCGTAGTTGAAGTCAAAATCAACACCGGCTGGTGGTGCGCGCACGAAATTGCGACGATCTTGTGAGAGGCCGAGAATTTCCTCCTTGATCTTAGCCTCGTTGGAGTGTCCAATCCATGGGGCGACACCGGAATCGGCGCCACCTTGACTTTTAATAAAGGCTTCCTGTTCTTTGTTGAATGACTCGAGGATGGGCTGTTGGTGTGCAATGCGATAAAACCGTTACATTTTGTTTTGTAAGAAATTTGTTCAATAAGTTTTATATAAAGAAGCAAATTCGAACTAATTTTCGTAAACTTAAAGTAACAGGTATAAATATGGTCAAATAATATTTATATACAAGGTTGTATTCCTTTAATCCTTGATTGATAATTATATAATCTTCGTTGAGATGAATTACTGCTACGGAGCACTGTGAAAACGATTGTGCCTATAGTATTGCAATAAATATAGAACCGTCTTGGGCTTCATCTCTGGCATATCAGAGTAAGGAACCTTTGGCAAGAAAGCCTTTCGGTTGTTAGATCGCTTATCTTAGATAAATTCTAGTTATATATAATGTAGTATAATTGTCGAGAAAATTGAAGCAGACACTTCAATGTTATTGAGTCCACCGATATGAGCTTAATTGAAAGATAAATCCAAAAATAAATATAGATCGCCAAACTCATATAGATTGATGTTTTGAGCTTGCCGCAAACTAACATAGAAAATATATAGCCCAGCCATTCCACCAGGTTCGCCGAAGATCTGCCAACAGCTGGACCATATAGGAGAAAGTGGCTATACAATTCAATCTCGCCTTCCAGCATATAGCKTTGAAATAAKGGTTCTGACAGAATAGAGKWTAGTATCCAGKCAGAACCTCWACAATTGCGGTGAGATTGACTTTTCTAAGAGAGCAATTCAGAAGACTCTTACGTTTCCCTCTGCGYCAGAAGAATTTCGTRGCCTCAAAAGTTCTAATTGATGACACTTCATTGGAAGTACATATATTCAATGCTAGTGTGTAAGAGGACCAACATCCCATCTTGAGACCCAGCACTCATTATTGGATAATATCCGCCCGAATAGATTATGTTCAGCAGCCGTAGCTGAGAGTGTTCACGACGATCGTGAGGAGTCGATTTAGCGCTGTTCGCAGCAGCTCGAACCGACATATGGAACGGCTTGGCGACATYGYTTCGCTCTATGRGCTCTTGAAAAGTTCCAAGAAGATCCGACGTTTTCGAGCCAAGTTTTCTGCAGAGATGAGACTCATTTCTGGCACAATGTTTTTGTAAACAAGCACTTGCCACTTTTGGGATAAAGCCATTTCATTTGGAAACAACAACGCTTTGGTATAATGTGTGGGYCGGTGGAATCATCGGTTCATATTTCTTCAAAAATGATGACGGTTAGAACGAAAATGTCAATTGCGACTGTTATAACGCCATGATAACGGACTATTTGATGCCCGACATTGAAGCTCGCAATCTCGGCGACATTTGATTTCAACAAGACGGCGTCACTTCCTACACATTATATCAATCAATGAATTTATTGARAGAAYTCTTTGATAAGCAGATAATGCCACTTTTTGAGCCGGTCGGTTGGTCAACAAGATCGTGTGATATCAAACCGTTMGACTTTTTCCTRTGGAAATATGTAAWGTCTAAAGTCTATGCAGACAATTCCGCTTCGATTCAGGGTTTGGAGCAAACCAACACACCTGTCATTCGCCAGTTATCAGTCGAAGTGCTCCWACGAGTCAYCGAAAATTGRACTGAAAAATTGGTTGKATGAACCAASTGAGACGTAGCTACGGCCAACATTTTTAAATAATCTTTAATAAATAAAACGGGGAATGAATATTCTTTCGAATGATAATAAGCCTTTTTCATTAAATTTGAAGGTTTTGTGTTTTTTCTTTATAAAGTATGTTTCGAGATTCGCTGGATAACGCTTTATATATATAAATGTTCATAAATGAAAAAATTACGACTTTTATTCTAAATGTTTTTGTTTTGTCAGTACTTACATTCTCCTTGACAGTCTCCTTGATTTTGGCGCCCGCCTTATTTATGGCCGATGACAAAAATGAGCCGAAGTGTTTTGCCTGCTGTGTTACTTTGGTGGTAACTGTAATTTTCAACGCAAAAAAAATTAGATAAAATGAACAAATTAGTAAAACAGCAGCGGAATTTGTGGAAATGCACAAAGCTCATACCTACAAAGTACAAAAACAACAAATGAGTTTATGTAACATGCATTAAATATGTATAAATATATTGTATAAGAAAAGAAAGTATTTTATAAGAAATACACAAGCGAGCACATTAGTAGTAACCTGTCACCATTTCTTCCATTTTTGGAGACTTTTTTTATGTAAGTTTTCAAAGTACAAAGAATTAATTTATATTTTTTTGTTTTTCAAATAAAACATGTTAAGCACATTGAGCACATTTTTCACAATAATTTTGTTACCAATTTGATMAACAATTTTGTACTGTGACACGTACTGTTCGCTTCTTCGCCCTTACCCTGTCCGATTTGACCCTCATCACCGGTGGGGGTGCCACCGCCGGAAGCGGGGTGTGAATCAGCACCCTCTGTAGCGCTGCAATGAGAACGCAATCAATGCAAATATTAATCTAGTGAAGAAATTTTCTCAGTTAATAATATTAAAAAAAAATTTGTTAGAAAAAGAAATAAGTGTAAAAGTGCATCAAACTTGCAAATTCGCATGCACGAGAAACATTCTGGTAATTGCATAACAATAGCCAATATTTATATACAATATTTGCATGCAAAATTCAACATTTCAAAGTTACTTACATTTAATAAAATATATAATTTGAATGCATAAAATGTTAGAATTTACGCATAAATGAGGTTATATTATTAAATAAAATTATATTTATAATAATAATACTTATAAAAATATATTCTTTAAGTTGTAATCCGTTATGATTCTGGTGCTATATTATACAGTTTATTTAGGTAAGGTAAAAAAGTGGATATAGATAACGAATCGTTTATGATTGTCGATGCACTTAAGGGGGGAGTTTGCTTTAGAGGCTCAAAAATCGATTTTTTTTGGAGGGAAAGAAATAATTGATTAACGCGAAATTTCTAGAGCTTATAGCTATTTATTTAAAAATCATTCACAAGTTTTTTGGATACGAAATCCTTGATATTCTGCCTTTGGGAAGAAATTGCACGACGAATCTAGCWTGTGCATTTGTCGGACGGCATGCAGGATGCAGATCGCAATTTCTATCGGTAACAAAAAATTCAAAGTTATTCATAGTTTTTAATAATTCATCTTCTAGTTAAACTAAACAAATTCCAAAAAATTTTAAAATTTTAACACAAATTTTAATAAATTGAAAGAAGTGGTTTGTGACCAAAAAAAAATTTACTTTATGTTGTTTAAAAATATGTTCAAAATTGCCTTTTCTTAGTTTTTTTTAGTTTAAATAGAAGATAATTTAATGCCAAAGAAAAGGAAATTTGCCTCAATTCCATACGACGTTTAGTTTTTTTTTATCCTGCCCGCCAATTAAGAAAACTCGTAAAAATAAAAAACCGAGAAATCGCGTGTTAAAGTTTCGCTTTCTGCTAATATATCTACTAGACGCTGGGTCACTATTTCCCTCCTAGCTTCGAAAATATTTCGCATTCCCATCTATAACTTGKAGGACATATTCTTAGATTATTTTTAAAGAGATGTAAGCAAAAACAAAATCAAATTTTTGAAGCTTCTAAAGCTTTATAGGACCGTTTCAGGGCCGAAGGCATGGGTGAAATAATAGGTTTKTACATTGTTAAGACAAATTKTTGTTGGATTACATACAAATATTCTTTAWGAGACTATATAAAATAAAGAGGAAAGTCAAGTCAGCATACAGGAATGGCAAAACCGTTAGGACACAGCAGCAAAAGGRAAACGGAAATGCAAAAGCATGGTTGGCACGGCGACATAGATTTTTATATCACGCAGTTTTTAACAAGACACGTATGTTTTAAAGAGTACCTGAATAGGTATGGCCTTGACAATGGCGTTAATTGCTCTTTCTGTGTTAGCAGTAAAGAAAATGTGGAGCTTATATTTTTCTACTGCAAACGGGATGAGTATGGTATACCATAGAGAGAACGACAGCTCTGATACTGAGAGCTGAGTAGAGCCGAATGACARAGARYGAGCTAATGTCGTGACCCAATAGGCTAAGCTGGCCCTGTAATGTAATGCTTAGCGGCGGTCCCGCAAGTTCTTTCCKCAAAGATACAGATGACGGAGTTAATGTACCGAATGGGGTGTACCTTTAGCGAGCAGTACTAGTACTTGTTTCTATAGGAAATTTYCCATTTGGGAAAACAAGAAGACTGTATGAAACCCCTAGTTATTTTTTCGAGAATGACATTGTCAAAAAAATCACCGGCTGAGCAATAAAAATAATAAATAATTCCGCTGGGTCAAGATGTTTCGACACCTGAAAATCCGATTGATGTGATCAGAATACAGAATGTCTTGGAAACAAAATCTCAGTCAGAGTGACAAAAGTGCTTCGAATATTGTTTCAAACGCATGCTAAATTGTATAGATCAATTTTTTTTTTAAGAAATAAAGCGRTATTCGATGACTAATATTTGTTTTGTTCTCTAATCCTGAAATATAAAAGGCAACCCTCGCATAATATACAATACAATAATGCTGTAGGTTGGGTTAGTTTGTTACATGCGAGAATAAAATTTTTGTGGGCCCTTTTCCCATACGAGTAAGTTGATATAAGCCGAATGCGATATGGGTATCGACAACAAGATATTCAGTTTAAATTGTGCAGTGATTTTAATACTCAAAGTCTAACCGTTCTACATTCCTATCTAAAGTGCATTTATCTATCAAATTCAAGGAACTTTGTAGTTCTTGGACATTAAATATATGTTTAAACATAATTATATTGTTGGGCGTTGATAAGGAATTTCTATTAGAGGCGTTCCCATGACAGCTGGCTCAAAGTAACCGAAACGGCTCCGGATTTTTAACCGGCCAAGAGCTGTCAACTCGGAATTATGCTTCGAAACTATTTCAGGAATGTTTGCTGCCGCTACAACAACAACAATTTCTTTTAGAGAGTCTAAAAGTTCTTAATAATTGTTGATCATGGAGAAAAATAGCTATCAAGATTTTAGTAGAACAATTTTGGAATATTAATGACTTTGTAGTTATTTTATTTGAAGACTCCAAGGCCTCGCCTAGAAAATTTTAATATAATTGGCGCTCCATAAAATATGCTATGTGTCAAATTGCATGAGCTTTTGTTTTCGAAATATAACCAACAAATTTACKCAAACTGTTAATTTAAAAGCGTAGTGAACCTAGAAATGGCTATAAAATATAAATAAAAGTTGATTTAGCAAAAATGAGTTTTAAAAATTAATAGAAAAATGTACATACATAATATATTTACAAGTTTGTAACGGATTATTAATTATATTTTAACGAATTTAATAAATATTTTGAGTAAAAAATAACAATTGATATAATTTTTTTTTTTTAAAGAATGTAAATATACACTCCCGAATACCATATTACATTACAGAAATAAAAACACATTTTTCATTACTTCAAAACTACACTACTCAAATCGCGCAGTGTCTTTAGGAGGTATATAAGATTTAAAAGTTTTTGCTATAATTTTATAAATTATATATTTAGTAAAAAAAAGTATTAGTATTTTGAGCTTAGATGGGCACGCAGTTGCAAAATGTTCAAATAATGGCCATATTTACAAGACTCGCATTGATGATGGAACCGAAGTTGCCTGTGAGACGATGTTAGATGAAAATGTATGGCAAATACATAAACAAGGTCCTATAAATTAAAATAATGGTGGGAAATGTCGAATTATGAATACAGCACAGCGAAGTAGTCTGATTGGTTGCTGCCATTGGTCGCATGCAAAACACACGACTGTTGCCAAGTATGCGTTTCTGGAACATACAAAAAACAGTAAAGAAACTGAAGGTGAATGAAAAATTTGATAAAGAAAAGGGAAATGAAGAAGAAATAAGGAAAAAGAAAAGATTTCGAAATTTAATATTAAAAACCGCAGAAAGTGAAGCGCATATAGACGAGAAAATCAAAAGCAAATTACGAAATTCTATGAAAAGCAAATAGTCGGTATAAAAAAAGTAAGTTTCTAYGAAAATAAAAATAGTCGGTGTAAAGAAAAAAAGAGAAAGGTGAAAAATCAGAAGAAAAAACGTCAGTAGTTTAAAAAACACTTACAACGCACGAGCACAAAAAAATTGCACTAATTTTGCACTACGTTTTTCACTAGACAACAAAAAGACATAATGATAAGAATAACGTATGTTTTCTGTTTTTTTTTTTTTTTTTGTTTTGTTTTAAATGTACGCACAATGTACGAATATGTTTACTAATTTTGTCACATTTGCTTTTAAATTGTATGGTATTTTGCTAAAAAATTATATTTTGCGAGCGTTTACTATTTTTTTCTTGTTTTTTTGCTTTATGTTTTGTTAGCATATCCGCTTTGGTTCGTGTTTTTTGATGGGCCGCACAATAATGATGGTATCTGATATTTTATGGTTGCGCTGCATGGTCTCACTACAAACGGTTTACTTGCGAGCTGAGCGGTTAAAATACGATTACGATTACTTTTATGTACGTATGTAGCTGCTTTTCGGTTACGTTTGGGAGTATAAGAATAAATAATATAGGATAGAACGAAACTGTTGACATAATGATGGACATATTTATTGAAATTGGCCAAGAAATTAAAATTTAAATCATAATAGTAATGCATTGAATGGTTATTAGTTAATATTTAGGTGCAAGGTGATGCGTTAGGTGAGCTTTTATATGTAGTAATATAGACATGAGGGTGAAGTAGACGATGGAAATTTTTGTCCGCTGCTAAAAAGCGAATTTAAATTTTACAGCTAGATTATTAGTGCTAGATCACGCTATATTTATAAGATAGCTATATATACATATGTGTATATGGTATTTCGAGGATATGCTAATGCAAAATTTAGTTTTATTGTTAGTAAAGTTAATGATACAAATAAGGTTATGGAAGGTGTGCTTKTGGGTTATTCGCACTAATAAATTAAATTTCGGTACTGTTGACAGAATTTTATGATTTAATTATTGTTATATATACAAATCGTCAACTGAAATGCAAAACAACGTATCATCAAGAAAATCGAAAAWGRGMTTTTWATTGCTWACGATTSACTACATCATATTACAWATTGTAKRATAAAATTTTTAGCTTTTGCTCKCAGATATAACCAATATTTAACCATTTTATAACCAACATTTAACCATTTTATAAGGAATATATAACCATTTCATTACGAATATGTAACTAAATTATAACCAATATATAACCACTTTATAACCAATACTCAGATTTTGTTGCAATATGATTGGTTTCTATTATATCGTTTTACCTTCGTCTGTAAACTTCTAAAAAGTKATGWTACATTATTTTGAATTTTAGTTGATGAAATGCTTCACTTTCAGACTTTATATGCATTTAAAGAGGGACAAAAATTTCCAAACAYATTTTTAATGAAAATAAAATAAAATTATGAATACTTTATATAGCAAAAGTACAGTTTAAGCTAAGAGGGAAATTGAAATTTTCAAGTAATCAGTGAGTAAGCAAAGAGAGAATATACAAAGAAATAGAGTAGTGAAATTGATAAGTAGGAAAAATAGTGATCGAAATAGTTTTGAAAATTTGAAAGTTATAAGAAATCGGACACAAAATTTATAAATTTGTGATTATTATGCTAARCTAGGCTAGATGTTTGCATAAAGGGTGCTACAAATGCAAATTCATTGAAGGTATTGAAATAATAATATTTTTTATATTTTAAATTTTTAGAATTCAATTTTTGAAAGCAAATAAATCGTAGTAATCTGAAACACAATGGAAACGAAATATAAAATAAAAAATAAACGGAAAAATCATTTACGGGCGATCCAAGGTCGGTAAGAGGAAGGGAAGCCCCGCCGCACCTTTTTATACGCTGCGGGTCCTTCTTGTCGGAAATCGAGATAAGCCGTTTTTAGCACTTAAAAGTTCAAGCATGACTTTCTCTTATTTTTTCCGAACATAGAACGCCAGTAAATGATTTTTTCCTTTTTTATATTTTATTTATGCGTTTCTTTCACTTTTTACGATTTTCATAGGCTTTTAATGTAGTTTACAAAATATAAATTTTCAATTTTAATATAAATTTTTTTATTAAATTTCTGATTTGGTTGCCTGAGCTGCTTTTTACTGTTAAAAACTTGTATATGCACCACCCTATGTATAAATTACAAAATATGTAAATAGTCTAACTTATGACTAAAGTTTGTAAAATTTGCAGAAATGAATGTATGTATGTGTATTAATATCAACAAAAGCCAAAAGCAAATTTAAAACGAATACTTAACGCATATTATGTATATGTGTGTGTGTGTGTGTGTTTGTGTAGAGTTTCGGCCAATATATACGAGTATAAGTGAGTATAAGAAATTAATAACGTTAGTAGTTAATATAACTGTTAATAGAATAATATAGTTTTCAACTTGTTAGTTAGTTGTGCTTTAAAGGTGGCATTTAATCAAGTCAACTGCACAGCAACGAACTGAACAAAGGTGATTTGTAGTCAACTTAATTGAACGAAATGTAAAATGTATTACTTTCCAAACGATTTGCATTAAACTATTGAAAAAATTGTTTTGTCRAAAACTTTGTAATAATTAGTGAAACTAAACTATATTCAACTCAACTAGAAAATTTGATTAAAATTCAAAAATTTGCTTTTGTTTGTTTTGCTTCACTTCATAAATATAATACAAAATGTACACACTTTTTGCGTGTAGTGTGTAAGATTTTGCATTAAAAATATGAATTTAAGTTCGTTTTAAATTTAAGCGTTTAAAAAATTTTTATTATTTTTTTTCGGTTTAAATATAACGTTTTTATTTATCCCTGCTGTAACTCATAAAATAGCACTGTCCCGTCATTAGCTGCTTGGCCCATACCTAATGTACCTCGATTTGTCATCATCTTCACCACTCACGGCACCTGTGGGATCTCCGCTCTCGGCGACAGCGCCATCTGCGGCGACACCCTCACCAGCTTCGGCGCCACCTTTGCGCAGCCCCGGAATTGAGGGCATCGACGGCATGGCTGGCATAGCTGGCATTGATGGCATAGACATGGTAGGCATTGCCGGCATTGATGGAATTGAAGCGCTGGCACTGCCTAACCAGCCTTTGGCACTTCCCAACCAACCACTGTATGGGGAAAGAGAGAGAAAGAAAGAGAAAAAGTTACGATTTTTATTTGTATTTTTTAATAATATTTATAAATAATAAAATTAATACTCCTAAAGTTATAACTAGTATTAAATAATGTAATATTAACTACATAATAAATAAAATACACATTTGTTCGGCATTGGAGCACACGCAAAATATTTTCAGGATTATTGAAATTTGTATACAATATTTCTTTTTTTTAAATTTTCAGGTTTATTATCAGAGGGCACAGAAAATATTATAAATAAGTTTGTTTTTATAGATATTTATTTTATAAAATTTTCAGAAAGCACGAAAAAGATTATAAATAATTTGCTTTTTTACAGATAATATTTTTTTGGTTTATATAATATTTTTGATATCAATTATATAAAAAAAAAAATGTTTACATATACGACTACTCAGAATTTCATATTTTTTATTTTAAATAAAATACAATTTTATTGCGAAAAAATGGCAACACTGCTCCATCTTATACTTAGCTTTAAAACTTATTGCCAATAGGCTGCTACATATATTTTCTTTAACATAGAAAATATTCCAAATTTTTAACACTATTTTCTTCTACAAATATTTTCCATGAAATGTTAAATCACAATCGACTAAAGTTTGAAAATATATACTTTATTTTAATGCCTATGCATGTGGGTACATTAAGTTATTATATCTAATAACCTTTAAAGAGAAGTCACAAGCTGTTTTATTATTATTTTAAARACCTCTCCAGCTTTTTATGGACCTCCAAATAAAAAAAAAAAGTTTTTTTTTAAATATTATTATTTATTTCTTGCTTTAACGATCTTTGTTGAACTTTATATTACATTACTTGAAACTAGTAAGTAAGCAAAATTAGAAGTTCACTATAAAGAAAGAAGTTATCAGCTTTCATCATGTTACTCATACGCTCCGTTGAAYACATGAAATTTTACATTTAATGCATAGAATGCATGCCAAAACATTATTTTTGTTAAAAAGTGAAATAATATACCACACACCASTTTTTAACTCGTTTATATGCTCCACATTTTTAATACATGTAAAGAAGTGGTTTTATTGCTTGCTTAAAGTATGCACGTTACTCATACGCCATGGCATATAGTGAAAAAAATAACTAAATACACACCTGAAGTATTAATATTCTACTGCAAGGTTTTCTACTTGAAAATATTTGAATATTTTACTATTTGAATATTTTATATTAGAAAAATTGAGAATTTTGCGCATCACATTATGCATACTGCCAAACCATGTTACTCATACGCCTCAGCCGATAAACAATGAAATCATGTGAAAACAGTGCAACAGTGCAGGCAACTACGCACTTGCGGTCTGTTTAATGTTGCCACATGAAATGGGTGTACGCATGAATTCATCAGCAAATCACGCCTCAAAATGACCTTCAATCGACGTTTATTGCAAACAACATTGAYTTCGGACCGTATGATGCGTGGCGTGTGGGCAGGTGTGCTGCGTACGGTTTGCCTAATTAAGGAAGGCGTAAGCGATAGATAGGTGGTGGCAACGGMAACTTTCATTAAATTTCGTGGTTCATTTTGCTTGAATGCACCTTTCGCTTCGTAATTAASGCACGCATTATTGCGCTCAACATGGCATTAAAAAGTAAATATATTTGCATATGCTCTTTTGAAGTATGCATGTGTAGGTATAATTGCTGAACGATTATTTGTAAAATTTATTAAGCCGCAATTGCGTTGTCATATGCGGATTATCAGCACATAATTAGTMATGTATGCAGTGAACATATGTTGTGTTAAACTTGAAATGACCGCAAATTGGCCATAAAACGACGAAGCTTTCATAAAGTTTAGTAGAATAATTTGCACGATAAAAGTTCATAACAGTTGTATCAAACACATATGTAAGCCAGGTAAAATATGCGCAAAGTATAACTTATACACTGAACAGCATGTATTAAGTTTGTAACACGTAGAAGGAAACGTCGGAGGCGCTATAAAGATGTATATACGATTTGGAGATATCGCTCTGAAATTTGGCACAGATCTTTTTCTCAGCACTAAGTTGCYCATTTGTCGGAACGATTGATATCGGAACACTCCAGCATATAGCTGYCATACAAACTGAACAAACGGAATTAAGWGCTTAYATGGWAAGCTTTTTGATTTGACGAGATATCCTCACGAAATTTGGCACGGATTATTTTCCAAGGTAATGCTACAACTTCCTAAAAAACTATTCAGATCGGCACACTATAGCATGTAGTGGCCATACAACCTAAATAAGCAAAGTGAAGTCCTTGTATGAAAAAATATTTATTTGACAAAACATATTTTCGAAACTCGGCTGGGATTACCGTTATCTGCAACGGTACAAACTCCGAACAAACTATTAAAACGGACCACTATAGCATATAGCTGTCATACAAGCTGAACGACCATGAATCATGATAAAGCTATTTTATACCCCTTTATGCAATAAGCAATGCACCTGTGAACGGTATTACAGCTGTGGTGCAAACGAAATAAACGTTTTTTTTTTTTTGTTTTTCTTTTTTAACTATACCTGTGTTTGCGTACATAGCAAAAAAAAAAACTGAAAAATAATGAGTATGAAAGTTGAATAAATACAATTTTCATTTGCTGACAGCAACTTCGAAAATGCTTATGATATATACCCACCATAAATTTGTGGTGACAGTTYAKAGGCACTAGACAAGCTCACAATATACGGTATGCATATAAAAAAAAGCACAAGCACACGCGCACAAGGAAACATATACTTTAGTCTTAACTCACTCCATTTGTTCCCTACACTAACAAACTTTTGTGGTGACAGTTCAGAGGCACTAGACAAGCTCGCAATATATCCTTTAGTCTTAACCCACTCCATTTGTTCTCTACACTTAGCGCTGCACATTTTAGACGCGAAAATGAAATGAATGCTATGTAGGTAGATCAGTGGATGGCTAAGTATGTAATTGGAATTGAGTGCGGAAGGCGTAATAAATTCGCTAAAATAGCCATGGGCAATAATGAAAAAAAAAAAAACACAGCAGTTGACTACAGATGAGCGCAGGCTTGATGTGTGTACTTGAAATGAAAAGAAAACCAAGTAAGGAAGAGCTAAGTTCGGGAGTCACCGAACATTCTATACTCTCGCATGATAAAGTGATAATCGAGATTTCATTATCCGTCATTTACATTTTTTTTTTTATTTTAGTGTAAAATTAATTAGATTAGATCAATTTGTGTACTTTGAGTATTGAATTGTATTTTCATTTATTTTAATTGTATTGAAAAGTTATAGTCCGATCACGACAATTTTTCCACAAGGGATACCTCAGCTCAAATACCGTATTTGTGTAAAGTTTTATTCCACTATCATCATTGGTTACTAATGTATATATTATACAGAGAAGGCATCAGATGGAATTTAAATTCAATATTAAAGAAGGCGTGGTTGTAAACCGATTTAACCCATATTTGGTACATGTTATCAGGGTGTTAAGAAAATATTATATACCGAATTTCATTGAAATCGGTAGAGTAGTTCCTGAAATATGGTTTTTGGTCCATAAGTGGGCGACGCCACGCCCATTTTCAATTTTTAAAAAAAGCCTGGATGCAGCTTCCTTCTGACATTTCTTCCGTCGGTTAACGCACTTTTAGTGATTTTCAACATAACCTTTGTATGGGAGGTGGGCGTGGTTATTATCCGATTTCTTCCATTTTTGAACTGTATATGAAAATGCCTGAAACGACTCTATAGAGTTTGGTTGACATAGCTATAGTAGTTTCCGAGATATGTACAAAAAGCAAAGTAGGATGCGGCCCACGCCCAGATGTGTATAAGAGATGACACTTTATAGGTTTTCGGTTTCCGCCATTTTGTGGGCGTGGCAGTGGGCCGATTTACCCATCTTCGAAAATAACCTTGTTATGGAGCCAAGAAATACGTGTACCAAGTTTCATCATGATATCTCAATTTTTACTCAAGTTACAGCTTGCACGGACGGACGGACAGACGGACGGACGAACAGACAGACATCCGGATTTCAACTCTACTCGTCACCCTGATCACTTTGGTATATATAATCCTATATCCGACTCTTTTAGTTTTAGGACTTACAAACAACCGTTATGTGAACAAAACTATAATACTCTCTTTAGCAACTTTATGGCGAGAGTATAAAAATTATATTAGATTATCTTAAGAAAGATGCTTATTATCTCAGGATAGACATGATATTATATATAATATTTATGATAAAAATCTTACTATTACTTTGCTTTAAAACTTTCAATACAAGAGATGGGTAAAAATTTCTGTTAATTAACAAAGTTAAATTTTTTTAATATTTTATATACCAATTATATTATGTATATACATWTATACAYGCATACATTCATACCGTACTAGTATAACATGTTAACTGGCGTAGACTTTATTGTTTAATAAAAAGGTCAGACATGACTTTCCGACTAGACGAAAGGCAAACAGTGACGCCATTCAAACTAGTTAACGACTTTGCTTTGCATAATTTCTATAGAGTATACCTGTGCATACATACATAGTATACCAAAATACCTTTGTGGAAAAGTGAAAGCACGCTTGGTCCCAAAATAACAGCGTCGAGTTAACGTCTGTGAAACGTAACGGATGATTCTTGAATATTGTATGCTTACGACCCGGAATCAGACGATCAATTGGCCGAATATCGTGGTAAAGGGTGAGCCGAAGCTGAAAGAACCATGTACGGACGTACATCTAAAATATGTTAACAGTTTTCTTCGATTATCGGGATGTGTTGCACCTTGAAGAGTAAATTAAGAATTTTTAAATCACGAACAAATTCTTACTATTTTATATCGGCCAAAATTAGTGTTCATCAAAAAAATATTTTCCAAATGGGGGGCTAAGCAATTACATCCAGTGTGATGGTTTAATTAATAGAAAAAGTATGTATGTATTATAGCACTTGGCTGGGTTGAAATTAAGCAAGTTGGTTGGACTTATGTATGATTTTGTTTAAGACTAGTGTAAATGATAAAGTTTTTACTTGTAAGATAAGCTGTTCTGGATTTGCTAGAACATGGAGAATGACGAATAATAGACGATTGGCATAAAGCAAGTGAAGACAAGTTACTGACAAGACAAACACTGAAGCAAATATATGTATTTCTTTTTGAGACAGAAAGACATTTTATTCAATAAAAATAAATAAAACAACAAACAGTGAAGTTATAACATATTTCACAAATACAAAATATTCATTACAAAAAGTTTGATCGGTCAGACGAGCTGAACAATATGGCGCTAAGCGGCAAGATACGCAATCACAAACTTGCTCTACAATTGTTGCATGGATACATATGCTACAATGGTTCGTTATCGCCGGTTCCGACAAATGAGCAACTTCTTGGTAAGAAAAGGACGTGTATGGAATCGTATATCGATTTCTCAATTACTGAGGGACTAGTTCATATACATATATGTATACAGTCAGACAGACATGGCTAAATCGGCTCAACTTGTTGCCTACATTGTAAAAGTATCTTTTCAGTAATCGGCGATTTTGAAATATTTTGCATTCCCTTAATGAAGGAGGTGGACCTCCGAAAAATTTGTCTGGAGTTGAGTGAGATTTTTCTGTTTAAGGGGTCAGTAGGGTAATATATTTAAAAAAAAAAATTTTTTTTTTTGCATTTTCTGTTCTCTTTTAGATTATTTTAAGGGGTCAGTAGGGTAATCTAGCCTGTTTTTTAAACAACAAAATGTTGTAGACATAAAACAGTAATCAAATGATTAACGAGTGTGATGCCGTAAGAGGCAACATATAAAATACGCATTGCTTCAGGTCGGTCATGAAAGCTGTGTACGAGCTTCGTCGTAGTTTCTGATGTGGAATTTAAATATTTATTAGTTATTGAGATTTATTTATATATTATGCCACACATAATGTCAACTAGGCTATGAAAGCTTTAAAAGAACACATTACATAATTTATGTACACTTGAAGCGAACTTTCATTTTACCACAGCATTTGCAGGCAACAGGTCTTCATTACGACTTATTGCTACTGTGGCAAAATTTATTATTGTTATATTCTCGCAACAAAGTTGCTAAGGAGAGTATATAGTTTTGTAAGTATTAAAACTAAAAGAGTCAGATATAGGGTTATATATACCAAAGTGATCAGGGTGACGAGTAGAGTTGAAATCCGGATGTCTGTCTGTTCGTCCGTCCGTCTGTCCGTCCGTCCGTGCAAGCTGTAACTTGAGTAAAAATTGAGATATCATGATGAAACTTGGTACACGTATTTCTTGGCTCCATAACAAGGTTAAGTTCGAAGTTGAGCAAAATCAGCCCACTGTCACGCCCACAAAATGGCGAAAACCGAAACCCTATAAAGTGTCATAACTAAGCCATAAATAAAGATATTAAAGTGAAATTTGGCACAAAGGATCGCATATTTGGACGTAATTTTTTTTGGGAAAGTGGGCGTGGGCCGCCTCCTACTTTGTTTTTTGTACATATCTCGGAAACTACTATAGCTATGTCAACCAAACTGTATAGAGTCGTTTCTTTTAGGCATCTCCATATACAGTTCAAAAATGGAAGAAGTCGGATAATAACCACGCCCACCTCCCATACAAAGGATATGTTGAAAATCACTAAAAGTGCGTTAACCGACTAACAAAAAACGTCTGAAACACTAAATTTTACGGAAGAAATGTCAGAAGGAAGCTGCATCCAGGCTTTTTTTTAAAAATCGAAAATATGCGTGGCGGCGCCCACTTATGGACTAAAAACCATATCTCAGGAAGTACTCGACCGATTTCAATGAAATTCGGYATATAATATTTTCTTAACACCCTGATGACATGTACCAAATATGGGTGAAATCGGTAGACAACCACGCCTGAAATKYRAGAGTATAAAATGTTCGGAGACACCCGAACTTAGCCCTTCCTTACTTGTTTATATATAGTTTTTTTGATATTACTTTAAACTAATGCTAATATTTCACGAAACAGAAGAAAAACAATATCAGATAACAATCAAAGTAAGAATGTTTCGCAGAAAATATATATAATATTAATTCTGCTGCAGTTAAATATTAGATTTTCTTACATTGAAAGTAAGGAATATTACGCCACAGGAAATGCTATTGTCGCATTTCATTTAACTGCTTAGCTATCTAACAAATGATTTCATGAAATAACATTTCTACTGCACACAGTTAGGGTGAGAAAATTCTCAACGGAAGCGGTCGATCTCTGCTACTAAGCTTCGTTGATTGCTGGCTTCTTTCGAAAGTTGCGCTGTCAGCCACTTACAATTTGGCGCAAATATTATATAAATGCTATGTCGTGACAAGTAAAATTTATATCTTAACACACTTACATACATACATGCATAAATGTGTTGGAGGGAGTCACGAGGCTAACGACACATTTGCRCTCTGCTGCAGCGCTGCGGCAATGCAGCTGAAAAAATGCTGAAATTGCTGACAGCTGCAAGTTGGCGTCGTATCAAAGTACAAAAAAAGTGAGGAAATATAAAATTAATGGAAAACAAATAAGATTCGGTATGGATGTTTGGATTATCCAGCAGATATTGACCTGCAACAAGGGAGCGATGCAGATGCACGCATAAAATGTAAAATACAATGCTGCAAAGTATTGGCGAGCGCATACAGATAAAAAAAAAAACTCTCCCCATTGACAAAGGCAAAGTGACATAAAAATGAAATACAAAGAAACTAGTGGCATTGTTGAGATTTCGAACTTTTTCTCTTTAAAATCGTAAGTGTAACTACAAAAATATATCTGACTAAAGCGTGATTTTAATACAACTTGTGGATGGAAGGATATTTGGGGATAATGTTTGCAAATTGTTAAATTGCTCATAGTAGTCACATGCCCTATATCCCTATACTTGAACTGCCTCTATATAAGACTGATAAAAGTGTAGGGGATAGAATCTTTCGGAGAGCGGCCCGTTGGCTAGAACGATCGGCTACTTCAATCTTCGATAGAGTTTTTCTCGAAACATCGTTTTCAAGTGAAGTATCGTGAAGTGATTTTATTAAAATTTTTCACAGTCCTTCTAAATAGGATGACCTTGTGATTAATCGAAGGACTTCTTTTTTTGATTACAACTAATTTTTTATATGCAATTTATGACAAACATACCTAAAAACATTTTTTTTTTTTTGCAATTTTGCCAAAAATTAATTTACTTTCAAATCCCACGAATTTTAATTTTTTTTTAATTTAGATAAGTTCTTTGCATGTTATGCTAACCATCGCAAGAGAAGTTTTTGTACGCTGCCTACGGACCCAGCTGGCAATGGATGAACAATGTTTATGAAAAATTCACAAATACCCTCAAAAATTGTAATACTAATACTAGTAAATTAATTCATTGGTTTTATTGGCTGCTGTATCTAACGGAAAACACACCTTTAGCCATGTAGTTGGACATTAATAACCATCAAGTCGAATTAAGTATACTAAAAAGGTAAAAAAATATTGTATGAACAGCTTTATYTTGAYGTTGATTGTTYAGTTTGTATGGCAGCTACATGCTAATGCTGATCTGAACAACTGCTTCGGAAATTATAGCGTTAGGAATTGCAATAAACTAYGGCGAATTCCGAGCAGATATCTTGTTAAGAGGTTATATGGGTTTACGGGTTTCAAAAAATCA
>NW_017534597.1:1024165-1035978 GCF_001853355.1 Bactrocera latifrons
ATATTATATTTTTTAAATGAGAAAAACATTTTTGAAAAAAGTCAGTGTTTTACGCCTTAAATAAAATGAAGTGAAATTATTGTGGCGACGGATCAAATCGATAATTTTCATATAAAATATAGGCTAAGTATGCCAAAATCTGAAACAAAAATTCGTAAATTGCACGATGCATATAATAAGGCTTCTTAAAAACAAAGTATAAATCAAATTTAGATATATGCACACGTATAACTGTTTCAATTTGAAAAGTTCAAATAATAAAAAAAAGAAATATATTGCGATTTCTCTTATTTATAGAATAGAGCAAAAAAAAGTTAGTATTTTAATATAACTTTTCTTTGTATAAAATGCGAATGYCCACCCGCATACTTTAGGAGCAAGCAATTTTACATTTCGCTGGAAAAGACAGTTAGCTATAATAACTACAATATTGAGTAGAAAATAAAGAATGCAYATATATATAGTATWTATATATATTTACTTGATTTTATTTATACGAAAGCTATTCAACTGTTCCGCACTTTGTGCTGCTGCTATAACAAAGTGCATTACACCGGAAAAAATATTGCGCATACGCAGTGGCCAACAAAACGACCGGTAAATGGACAATTGGTGTAACTTTGAATTTTTTTTTACTGTAAATGTGCGATTTTGGGAGATCGCGTACGAAACCATTTTGGACAATGATGTGAATGTTGTAAGAATAGCTGCACACGATTATTGTGAGAGACGAAATGATAAGCTTTTATAGCATTTTGGCTTAACACCCTACCCCGTGATGCGCTAACGTATAAAGTYATGAGTACTACGAGATACATACTGAGTAGAAAACAAGCATAAAAACGCGAATGCGTTGCGTACACACAGAAAATGATTATGCCCGGAAAATCACATTAAAAGAATGACAAAGTAAAAAGTATTTGTTAAGCCAATGTGTCGGTAAGCCAATGGCTGGTAATGGCTCGTGAATCTGTGTATGGAAGGTTAACCATGACGACGAAAGTATTTTGCAACTTTTTTGTCGTCGGCAAGGCAGAGTCTAACGCTGTCGAATGAAGTCAGCAGTTTTTGTATCATCATGCAATTGCTGCGCATAAATGTCTYAGTCATGCATAGATCAATGTAGAATGGTAATAAAAATCGCTAGAGGTTGATACATGTATTTTAATTAGAAACWACTAAGCATCATAATAACCGACTTCATGAGAAATCTTTTTTGGAGTTGTCAACTGATGATGAGTTAGTGAGGGGATGAAATAGACTTGTCAGCCCTCATAAATTTGTAATTATAATTACAAAAGAAAACAAAACTAGTATGAACATTTAACAAAAATTAATTTAAATTAAAAAATAAATTAACTTCGGCCTCACCGATTCTAGATTCCCATATAAAGATTTTTCCAAAGAAGTACATATTGWTCGTCCCGTTTGTATGGCAGCTATATACTAAGTAGCCTGATCAGAAAAATTTCTACCGATATTGCAGTGCAGCCTCAAATATTATATGCTAAATTTCGTGAAGATATCTTGTCAAATAAAAAAGTTTTCCTTAAAAGCACTTATTTTTGAATGCTCAGTTTGTATGGCAGCTATATGCTATAGTGGTCGGATATCGGCGGTTTCAAATAATAAGCAGCTGCTTAGGGAGAAAAGGGCGTGCGCACAATTTCAGATCAGTATCTCAAAAACTGATGGATCAATTTGCTGTAATGATTTTTTATGTCCACAGAACCTTCTTTCAAAAATGTTGATATTTTCCCCCATTCTAATAATATTTACAATTTGCTGCGTTMAATAATTTTTTACAGAGATATTAATTTAATACGTAGTTAACTTCTTTATGATTATAACAATATTTTGAACACATCTTCCTATTATAGATATGATGTAGAAAGCCTAGAGCAAAGAGACAGGTACATTGGTTTTCATAATATAAAATCGACCTATAGATTTGCGGTGGTAAAGTCTTTTACATATATTTGATATGAATTTTCGGTTAGGACTAAATATTTTTCAATTCAAACGCAAAAAATTGCAAGTGTATTTTACGCCAACGCGTTTTTAACAAAACACAAACAAGAAAAAATAATAAATTTCTCCAACGCTTACTTTCATTAAGAAAAGTACAACACTTACACTTACAAATAYATATTTACGTATGTCCTTTCTCTCGTGCAGATTTCAAAACTGACCTAACGTGCGCATTACAATGGCCTTTTTTATACAGATTCATATTTGCTTGAAGTGTCTTAATTAAAAATGAACTCGATATCAGCGTCGTTTGCTAARCCGACAACCCGACAATAATGCATGTCGATTTGTTGTTGTTTATGATGTTTTTTGTTTTTGTTGTCATCATTAAAGTAAATCCCTTTTCATGTATTCTGACGTCGATTACCTTGAGTCGTGCGAGAACAGTGCAACAATGCCAAAAGGAGTAAAGCGAGGAAGAAAGAAAGAAGGTCATTTATATTTCATTTAACTTTGAATGAATTTGCTGCTTTGTTRTTGCGTGYTGTAAATCTTTTTACCTYGGCTTTTATCTTGCCATACGCACCGCTTAGATCGCTGCCTCTGTCACTTAAAATTTGTATGTGTTGTTTGTGTATGTTTATTTGCTATTTCTATATTGTTGCCGGGTTCGTTTTACGTAAGTCAGCATCCTCTTTTGATGTATGTATAATCGGCGACGAGTTGGCGTCTTTCAAAGAACACGTGACGCTGGTATTTATTATTTTATTCCACTTTACATAATTTGACAGACTATATGTACATATATTATTAAGATTAGATTGCTAATATTAAATTGTTACGAATTATGTAAACCTGAGTATTTGAGCCCACTGGTCTGATTTGATGAGTTCTTGTCGGTGGTGTTCCCCATAATGGTTTCATCGGGTTTTAGAAACTCATAATACAACATGCCAGGAAGAGAAACCACCAAATGTAGAGCATTACGTCGACGTCATGGATATTGGGCTTTGCCATTGCTTTTGGCTGTGATTTCACATACTATGACCTTTAGATGTCTAACGTTGCCGCAATGAAACCATTTTTCATCAGCAGTCACAATCCCATKCAAAAGCGACTTCTTKTTGTAACGTTCAAAGCGCATTTYTGACATGCAAAATTGCATTTSAAATCCATGCATCCATTTTTCCTTAAATTAAAATGTATCCGGTGCTTTTAAAGGTTTTGAAATGGCTGCTGAAGTAATCAAAGCGTCGGCAAGCTCTTCTTGTGTTTTGCAGCAATTTTCATGGTGTATTGCTTCCAGTRTGTTATCTTCCAAATGATTTGACCGCCTAGGATGCTCTTCTTATTTCAAGTCAAAAATCACCACTTTTAAATCCTTCAAACMACTTGTGGCATATTCGCACAGCTAGAATATATTGAGCATACACTTTTCCTAAAATTTGATTACTTTCGGCAGACCTTTTAATCATATTAAAGCAATAAAGTTATTAGGTAAAAACCAATTTTTTTGCAAATTAAAATTTTGCCAACTTGTGCCTTTTACACTTTTCAAGTTATACTCAAAACTTATTATTTATCTCACATCTTAATAAATAAATGAAAATGTCTCGCCTTACATTACTTTTTGCCACGCTTGTAGTGAATTGGAACCMCCAAAGCAACAGATAACCAACGACTGCTAACGGTGCAAATATCCGGTATCTGATTAAGCAGGACGTGCAAAGCTTTCCGCTGATTTATATGCATTTTCTCAAGTCGATCTCTCCTTAATGTTGGCATTATACGTGTCTCTATTTATGTATATGTATATACATACATAMTCGTATACCATATATGTATATTAAGTTTATTACTTTCACGTTTWCCGCCCTTCAATGTTTACGTTAGTCACCTTGATAGATGTCAGAGATTATGTGCGATTTGCGTGTTACTGCATTGCGTTGTGCTGAGATTTACAAAAACTACCAAGCACGTTATTTACGAATTTTACATATTTTCCRTTCAAAGCGTTATACAAATATACATACGTGTCTTAAAAACAAAAAGTTAAAAAATGTTTTTATAATAACATTCTTAGCCGCCTCCACGTAGAGCTTTCATAATCGAGAAACAGATAACAAAAAAGGAACCAGTTTATGTTTCGTAGTGGGCGAACCTAGAACCCAYAGTCTACCGAAAAGAATTCAAGCTTACACAAGTCAATGCGAATTAGTCGTAAAGGGAGCACGAAAAAGTAAGGCAGTGCACTAACGATGATGTTAATAGAGTACAGGGCCTATGATAGTATACCCACGTGATCTCACAACTCAAACATTTTTGTGGTCGAAATTGCCAACAATGAGATTAATGTTTGCTATCCATCCCTTTGAACTAGAATATTAATTAACTATAATCTTAAATAACTATACTCTTTAAATAACCGGAGCAGTGTTTGGGATGTGCAAGCATGATAAACCCGAGTTTTGGGTCGATATGTGATGAAATAACTGATAAGGAGCATGCATCAACTTCTTTGTAGAATATGGTCGAACGAAAGCATGCCCAACGATTGGAATTTAAGTGTGCTCTGCCCAATTCACAAAAACGGAGACCCCACAATCTGCGCCAACTACCGTAGGATAAGCCTCCTCAACATTGCACATAAGATATTATCGAACTATCAGTGTGGCTTTAGGACAATCAAAAACATAGGAAAAACCATGCGCCAAATCTTGAAAAAGACKTGAAAAGATAATCGACATACACCATCTCTTCCTCGATTTCAAATATGTTTTTGACAGCACGAAAGGTCCCTTCAAAACTAATACGGTTATGTAAACTGACATTGAGCAATACCAAAAGCTCCGTCAGGATCGGGTAGGTTCCCTCCCAGCCTTTCATTGCCAAACTGAAACTTCGACAAGGCGACTTTCTTTCGTACGACTTCTTCAATCTACTTTTGGAGGTACAATCTTCGTCTAACTTGGAACCAGCATTAACACCAACAACAACGTCAGCCTCGAAATCGAACGGAGAATAACTCTTGCCAACAGGTGCTACTTCGGACTGAGTACGCAACTGAGAAGTAAAGTCAAAAARCTTGCTTAAACTCTTCACATTGAAGTCGTTTTGCATCGAATTTTGACTGGCTGAAACTATTAATGGGAACGCCACCGACAACAACTCATCAAATTGAAGCACGCTATGACTGAAATTCGCAACGGAACACGGGGCATTAATTTTTCATTGTGACAAATCACGACATTCCTTTTAGTTATTCTGTAAACAACTTTCAGCGAGAATAATACAAGGTGGGTTCCAAAGTAAACAGGAATCAAGGAATTTTGAATCTAGTGCCCTCTGGTGGCGCCATCTATACATATATGGAGACTGCTGCGTTAGAATCTGCTATCTTTATCGATTGTCCAGTGAGAATTTCGTGACATTTCATTGATTGGAAGTGAAGATATCGCGTTTTAAGTGTCAGCATGTTTGTGTTATCGGTGCGAAAGTGAGCTTCGAACAAAGAGACAACATTAAACTTTGTTGTAAAATTGGTAAAACTTTTTTTTTTCATGAAACAAGTTTATTGCGATGATTTATTGCATTTTGACCGAACATGTGGGCTTACGAAAGGTGTGTGCACGGTTTGTTCCGCTCAGAATCCAACATTCGACTCGACGCTTGTGACCAGTTATTTGACCATAAATCACATTTTAACCATTAAATACTCCCTGTATTCACCTGATATGGCACCGTGCGACTTTTTTGTTTACGGGAAAATGCATTTGCCCATGAAAGGAAAGCATTATGCAGACGTAGAGGCCATTSAAAAGGCTTGCACCGGCATACTGGCGGCTATACCGGCCAACAAGCTAAAACACTCGTTCGTCATGCTTTTGGACCGTGCAAAAAACTATATTGCAGCAGAAGAAGACTATTTTGAATAAATTGATAGTGCCGAAAAAACCCTTTGGTCTGTTTTTCTTTTTAGACCTGTTTAATCTGGAACCTACCTTGTATATTTTAAATCTGTAAATCTATGTAAAGTAGAATTTCACAGAGGTTTAACAGATTAAACGGAGAAAGAACACCGTAAGCAGTGAAACAATGAATTGTGGCTGCTTTATGACGTCACAGAAAAAGTTCACGGTATTACTTTGGCACAACAGCCAACTTCAATCAGATATTATAAGTATTTTTGCTTTCATGAAAAGGTTAACCACTATTACTGAGCTTATAACGTCCTTACGTACATTATATTCATTTAAATGACACAAAAGTGTGGGATTACAGCCAGACCGCAGTTTGAAGCCTACCAGAACTTTTCAACTTTTCCTTTTTACCGGACAGCGAGCATATACATACAAACATATAAGAAGCATAATTTTCACTTGTTTACTTATCTACTTATACTTACTTAAGCACGTGTTGCTAAGAAGTAAAAAACAAAAAAAAAAAAAAAAAAAAAAAAAAAAAAAAAAAAAAAAAAAAAAAAAAAAAAAAAAAAAAAAAAAAAAAAAAACAGGATAATACAGAGTTCCACTCAGAGCTCGAGGCGCAGCAGACGTTTGTAGTGTTGTTGGCGCAAAGTATTACCGAAAGCATTACAGCAAAGGCAACAAGGAAGAACTTCTCTGTGTGTTGCCAACTTAATTATACAGTTGAGTGGTAAATGAAGAAAGACGACAAGGCATTAATCTTATTTTAACCGCAAGTTCATTTGCAATTAAGTAGCTATATACTATATATACTATATGTGTATATGTACAACTGCGGGCTAAGGCCAAGTTATGTTAATGTTGTGCTGCTGTCAGCATGTGCATGGTTACACTTTGCGAAAAGGACATTTGGCTGGGCTGTGTAAGCGCGGAAATGCCTAAAGGAGTTAAATATTAATTGTGTGCCTTGAATAAATTTTAAATAAACTATTTGTCATTGCAGTCCCTACACTTTATCACTGTCGGTTTTCTTTCTTTTCTGAATTGTATTTTGGGTACCAAGTACAATAGAGGAATAATGAGGAAAAAAAAAATTTTATGCAACTTTCTTGAAAAAAGCGCACGGAGTCAAATTTGGAGAATACGTTACTCTTTTAATGTCTAGAACAAGGCAGGTCTTCCACGAACTCTCGACCGTCYTTGAAGGCCTTGCACCCATCATAGGCTTGTGTTTCAGATAAAGTGTATCACCGTAAGCCTTTTCCAACATTCGCAATGATTCCGYACACGAAATTTGTGACAAATCGAGAAGGATCGTTGAGAGATCGCTGAAGACATGTCTCGTTCCGAAGGTTAAAAGAGTAAAGTGCTTGAAAATCGGCATTCCAGCATTAGAGAGATGCTAAGATGGCTAGACGACTATCGCGCAAGATTTTTTGAATGATTTTAGTGGATATTTTGGGAATGAAAAGCGTTCTTGCTCKACTCGTCTTGATTAAGCTGAATTTTTTTTCGGAAAAAAGTACCCTAAACAAGCCTCTTTGAATATGCTTGGTTGTGTGAACTCCAATCCCACATTCAAAGAGAGCATTATTACTGCCGATGAGGCATGGGTTTATGAGTTTGACATGCAAACAAGTCAACAATAATCGGAATGTAGGGAAGAAATGAGCTGAAATTAAAAAAAACCACGCCAAAGCAACTCAAAAATCAAGGCGATGCTAATTGTCTTTCCATATTCGGGGTTTGTGTATCATGAATTTGTTCCCGTGGGACAGATTCTCAACGAGGATTTCGATTCGCCTGTATTGAGGCATTTGCGTTAGAACATCCGTCGAAAACAGCCGCAATTGTGTAAAAACCAACTAAATATTCATAAATAACTAAATATTTGCGTTTCTTTTGCAATTTCCGGGAACTTTTTTTTATCATGTATGTAATTCTATTTGAAAATAATTCGAGCTGCAGCACTAAACAGAGAAGGTACGACAGCGACTATGCTGGCTAGGTTATATCATCCGAATGGACGAAAATACTCCAGCTATAAAAGTATTCGACGCAGTATCCGCCGGGGGAAGCAGAGGAAGATCTCTACTCCSTTTGAAAGTTCAGGTGGAGAAGGACCTGGCTTCGCTTGAAATCTCCAACGAATATGTGACCCCAGTTCCTATTGCAAACGTATTACTAAAAATATCGGTCAACCTGTCAGAGATACTATTGAAAAACGAAAAAAAATTTCCCGACTTTGGTCCATGAAAGCTGCGAGAATTTAAATTRTTATTTACACCCGTACTCATGCTATGTTAAATATGCCCTTCCTTTTAAGCTTAATTGGTGAAACATCTGTTATACTATGAGGGGAAAAATAATTCTAATAAACTTCTGTGCATATTAACTTAAAATATATAATAATAAATAAAGTTGTACAATAAAACAAAATTAAGTATAAGGGATAAGAGGATAACAAAATTAAAGAAATAAAATGAAAAACACTTACGTGGCTTCGGTGAGGAAATGATCAACTATGGTTTCGCCGCTAAAGAAAAATAAAAAATATGCAAAAATTATACATAAAAAGTAAGGAAAAAAAAAAGAGAAGCATATTTTATAATGCAATATAAAATAAAATCTTTAAAACATAATACAAATTACTGGAATTTAAAACTGAAATCACCAACTATTAAAGCAGCAGGTTCAATATCTACATTTTTTAAACGATAGCGTAAAAAATATTTGAAATAAAATGAAACAAACTGAGTAAGCAGAAAAACGCGAGTTCTTAAAGCAAGATACTGAGAATTTTAGAAACTTACTCCTTTAAAACTCTTTATTGTAGTGCTGCAATGAGTTTGTTTAAATACGCAATACTCATATTTAGGGTAGTCGGGTAATGGTGCGCGTATATGTAGTATCTTTGATTGATTTGAATGGCTTGGAACTCCGAAGTACTCGTATTCACACTAAACTGCTTCACTGGTTTATAATTATCTTGAAACCTAATAACTCAGTTTTGCTACCATTCAAAATCTGTTTTTTGTTTTGTATTTATATGGTACTTACTCTCGTGTCATTATTACAATTATCTATCACATACTCAATACAATCAAATTGTCGGATTGACTTACCTGCAAAGAGAGGAAAAAAGTAATCATTTAGTATGTTATTGAATTAAGTGATATAAAAAAATATAAATGGTTAAATTATGTGCAAAAATCAACGATAATTATGGCAAAACTACTACGATTGTGTAAACTGAMGTTGAKCRACACCAAAAGCTMMGTCAGGAKCGGAAAGRACTCCYCCGAGSCATTCGRTACCAAGCGWGCTTTCARACAAGGCGACTCGTTATCGTGCGATTTTTTCAATTCAATGCTGGAGAAACTAATATGAGCTGCAGAGTTAAATAGAAAAGGTAAAATCTTCTATAAGAGTGCTGCTGGCRTAYGCCGAYGATATTGATATCATTGGTCATAACAACCGCGCCGTTAGTTCARCTTTCTCTAGATTGGACAAACCAGCGAAGCAAATGGATTTCGTAGTCAACGAGKGCAAGACGAAATATCTACTGTCATCAAACAAACAGTCGTCGCAGACAATTTCGTCTATCTTGGCACCAGTACTAAYACCWACAATAATGTCAGCCTCGTAATYCAAMGCAGAMTAAGTCTTTCCAAGAGGTGTAGCACCTTCGGACTGAGTAAGCAATTGAGAAGTAAAGGCGACGAATAAGSACCAAATTCTATAAGTCAGTCATCATCCTCGTCCTGCTATATGGTTCAGAATCATGGGCGATGCCAACATATGTTGAGTTTTCGAGAGGAAGGTTCTTCTGAAGATTTATGGTTCTTTGCGCATTGCCCACGGCAAATATCGSATTTGATTAAATTCGAGATATCCGACGACATTGACATAGTTCAGGGAATTAAGGTACAGCGCCCACGTTGGCAAGTTATTAACGTCCGAATGGATGAAAACACTCTAGCTCTGAGAGTATTCGACGCAGTATGCGCTGGTGGAAGCAGAGGAAAAGAGATTAACTTGATCAGCTACTTCGCAGCAGAAATGCATGGCCTGAGTCAGTGAAATGCAATGCTCACGCTAGCCACGAATTCTCCGCTACTCGCTTGAAGCTGTTTAGGCTCTAGTATATGGTCTTTTAGAATGCAGTTTTCTGTTTTATACGAAAACTCATATTGTCGAAACTCACCATATTAATAATTTATAATATTTTATATGATGAAGCAATAATGTAAACCGCAAATTTTTAATTTCCATTCACTTTTGATTTGTGGATGACCACATAGCTATCAACCTATTAAATCGAACCAATCCGATCGAGTTTAGCTGTGGGCAAAACCACAAGAAAACACTGTCTAGTTTCGCCCGCACTCGGGCTTCCACATATCACGCATGCATTTAAAGGTCGAAATCGAAACAAGTACGTGTGTGCATATATAATATGCATGCCTATGTATATGCTACAACTAACGTGTATGTACAGCGTAAAACAAACGGACAACATTGCGGCAGGAGGAAGGAAAATCGAAGAGCCTTGACCGAAACTACGGGCGGAAACTACTTGTTTTATCATATAGCAAAAAGATCGAAAAGGTTGCATACACTACAAACATATATATGCGTATATGTACTTAGATAAATATGAATGAGTATACGTACGTATTTAAACGTGTTTGTTGTAACGTATTTGTAGTGTTACMAACAATCATTAAACCATTTGAAAGAGCAAAATGACTGCAAAGTAAATAGGACACAGCAGCAATGCCGCCAACAAATAGTAGTCCTACTACATGCTAGAGCCGGGATTATTGGGATTGCAAAACGAATGAGCACCGCAGGCAGTAAGTTAATATGCTGAAGGCGAAAAGCAAACACTTGGCATTCGTTCGAAATTCGAAATGCGTTGGCAGACGTCGACTTTGTCGTCGTCACCAGCGTCTTTGTGGTAATTGGTGACGACAAATCGTGAACGCCAGCCGCCGTGTTGAGKGTGAGCTCAACACGCCTTTCAGTTGGACAYGGTTCATTTGCCAATGTGGTCGAATGCTTTATTTGTGAACAACAATAAGTTAATCCATCACAAGGATTAGGGTTAGAATAAAAAACCATGACGATTGCCGCTTTCTCTTACTTTTGTCGAACCCCCGAAAAGATCCGTGAAAAGTCTTTTGATAGCACGAAAAGGAGTTGTCTTTATGCCGTTTTGTTTGAATTTGACATCCTCGCAAATCGAATGCGGCTGTGTAAACTGACGATGTGCAAYACCATAAGCTTCGCCAGGGTCGGGAAGAACCTTTCCGAGCCGTTCGAAATCAAATGAAGTTTCAGACAAGGTGAACTAAGTGAACAAGGACAAAACGAAACATTTCCTGTCATCAAACAAACAGTCGTCGCACTCGCGTTTTTGCTCCCACACCACTGTTGACAGTCRTAACTTCGAAGTCGTAGATAATTTCCTATATCTTGGAACTAGTATTAAAAACAACAACAATATCAGACTCAAAATCCAAAGCAGAAAACCTTTCATACTAAGTAGGCAAATGAGAAGTAAAGTCCTTTCTCAACGAACAAAGACCAAATGATCTCGTCAGGTCCGCCCTCCTATATGGTGCAGAGTGCAGATGATAACATCTGATGAGTCGACGTTACGAGAGTAAGGTTTTGCGGAAGATTTATGATCCTTTGCGCATTTTGAGCATTGACAACGGCGAATACTGCARGGGTTAGAGTCTATTCTGGATAAATAGGAGTTTAACCTGCTACAGTATTCAGAACGAAGCTGCGCAAGGGTCACTATCGTKTCTCACGACAATTCGAGCTTTTCGTCTGCAATGGGTGGTAATCTAAAACCGTTTAGACCGGCATTTTTGGTTATTTTCGCCATTTGTGATTCCACAG
>NW_017534598.1:0-4249 GCF_001853355.1 Bactrocera latifrons
AAAGTACAACAAAAACACTGGGCATACAATGGAATGCGATATCTGACCAGTTTTCATATACTACAGAGTCAATATCCGCATTATCCGCCATCACAAAGAGAYAAATTTTGTCCTCTGTGGCGAAACTTTTCGACCCCGCAGGATGGCTTTCGCCAATTATGATACAAACGAAAATCCTGATCCAAGAATTATGGCTAGACGGAACCGACTGGGACGAACAAGTAAAGCCTCTTCGCTTAGAAAAATGGTCCAAATTTGCTAATAACCTAAAAGACATTTCGCAGATRCAAATTCCACGGTGGGTAAACTACTCCCCCGAATACAAAGTGGAACTACACGGCTTCTGCGACGCCTCTGAAAAGGCATATTGTGCCACTATTTATGTGCGCACAAAAAGCGATATGGCAACCACAAGCCACCTACTGGCGGCAAAAGCAAAGCTCGCACCGCTAAAAACGATAAGTCTACCACGATCTGTGGCGCTCTGCTACTAGCAAAGCTAGTTTCCATGGTGCGGACCCACTTAAACATGGAAAAATATAAATTATACCTCTGGTCTGATTCAGAAATAGTTCTAGCCTGGTTAGAAAAACCACCACACGCGTGGAAAACATATATTTCTAATCGAACGTCTCAAATACTTGATCTAGTAGGATCAGCCACTAGGCGACACGTAGCCAATGCTGACGATCCTGCAGATCTAGGTACAAGAGGGTGCAAACCCCTGGATCTTGCCACCACGCTTTGGTCGAATGGCCCCCGATGGTTAACCAAATCCACAGATTCTTGGTCACAATCGGCAAGAAGCAACATAATCGCCCCAGAAAGTCGAAAAACCGACACCTATCATACAATAGTGGATCATAATGACATCCTTGAACGATTTTCATCGTTCCCCCGACACTCAGAGTAGTCGCCTATATTCTCAAGTTCGCAGAGCGACTTAAACTTAAGGTACAGGGAGAAACGTGCCCTCAAGGCGATACATTGACGCACCAAGACTTACAAAAAGCAAAGGGCGCTCTTATCGCCTCAACCCAAACGCGCTACTTCAGCCGCGACCTGGGGTTACTAAGAGAATCGAAGCCAATTGACAAAAAGAGCTCACTCTTAGTACTAAACCCTTATTAGACACGAAAGGTCTGCTTCGTGCAAACGGCGGGCTTGCTAATTCCAGCCTTACGTATAATGAACGCCATCCCATAATAATACCTGAGAAATCCGCATTTGCCACATTATTCATCAATTATATCCATATACTCATTTTACACGCCGAACATCGCCTCATGCAACATATGGTACGCCAAGAGTATTATGTTCCCCGTCTTAAGCCCCAAATCAAGAAGTGCATTTTCACGTGCGAGGTCTGCACTATGCACAAGCAGAAAATGAGAACGCAGATTATGGCTGCACTTCCACCGGAACGCTGCAACTTCGCTCTGCCTTTCACCACCACAGGTGTCGACTTTGCTGGGCCTTTTCAAATAAAGGCGTCCATGCTAAGGTCTCCCACCCTCATGAAAGGCTATGTGGCTGTTTTTGTCTGTTTTACGACAAAAGCAGTATACCTTGAGCTCTGTACCAATCTGACAAAGGAGGCTTTCCTCGCGGCATTTGATCGCTTCGTCGGACAACATGGCTTTCCATCCAAAATCATGAGCGATAATGGTAAAACATTTATCGGAGCTCAAAGAGCTACAATAAAACAATTTGTGGATTTTATGAAACAAGTCTCACCTGACATTGTACAAAAATATGCTCCCCAAGGTATCAATTGGCAGTTTATTCCCCCAAGCGCTCCACATATGGGTGGTTTATGGGAATCAGCCGTAAAAAGCTTCAAGTCACATTTCAAGAAGCTAGCTGGCACTTATAAATTCAATTATGAAGAATTTATGACATTGTTAACCAGAATTGAAGCCGTTCTCAACTCTCGCTGCCCTCTCGCAAGATCCATGAAACTTTACAGCCCTCACACCAGGGCATTTTCTTAAAGGAGCGCCCATTCTGGCCACACCTGAGCCAGGCGTGGAGTCGCTTTCCTTATTAAACAGATGGGAAAGAATTAAAATTCTCCATCATGATTTCAGTCTTCGATGGAAAGAAGATTATTTAAAGGACCTCCACAGAAGGTGCCGGTGGAAAACACCAGAAAACGCGCCTAGGCTTGGAGATTGTGTCTTAATTCATGACAATTGCCTCCCCCCTACTGAATGGAGGCTTGGCCGCATAGAGAAGCTTTACCACGGCTCCGACGGTCACATTCGCGTAGTTGATCTCCGTACGCACAAGGGAACACTAACCCGGCCGCTCGTTAAACTATGCTTTTTGCCCACAGCCGATAAAACCGACACGTAAACCGTAAACAATAAACGATAAATCTTAATAAACCGCAAAACTAATAATAGATGGGTGATCCACATGACTACCCACCAGTGCCACCTAACGTGGCACCAACTATCATATCCGTATCTACCACAAACATATAACTTAACTAATATCTTTGACAGATCAATGGAAGTCGATATGCCGCCAGCACCAACGCCAGCCGTTCGGTCCACCATTCACGTGCCACGAACGGGGCCTACACCAGCCCCTCGAAATCCCACGGCCACAACGCAACCAACCGTTGCCCGAGGTGCAACACGCGCAAATCCGACGCCGGTACCAACAGAATCGCAGCGCCCCCGATGCCCGCTTTGCCGCCGCCCCCACAGGTTGCCGCACTACGGCATATTTAAGAGGATGCTGCCACCGCTCCGGCAGCAGATTGTTCAGGCACATGGCCACTGCCTAAATTGTCTGGCAGCTACCCACTCTACATCGGAGTGTACGTCCGGATTTACGTGCCAAATATGCATGCGGCCGCACCACTTACTCCTTCATCGAGACGGTAGACAATTACTTGCCTCCTCCAGGCGTGCTACGACCCGACGACCGCAGGCGAACCGTGCTGCACGACCACGAAGAGCTGAGCCACCACCAGAATCCCGATCACGTACTCGGCGCCAACAACATGACACCTCTATGCGGCGGCGTCAACCGAGGCCGCGATTTCGCCAACCCACTGGGCTCAGTAACGTGGTGGCCACATTGCAACAATTGCAAAGATTACTAGGGTAATAATTTGCCTAGGGGGGCCGATATGTCTAAATGACTCTCAGTCTACACCGTCATGAAACATAGTTACATCACATTTCAACACCCTACATTGGCAGANAAATTATACTAGAAGGTGTTGAAAAAATTTCGAAAACACTACTGGCGCAAAATACCATTTTCGGATGGGTCCTAAGTGGACTAGTTGCGGAACCAGTCACAGCAATGACAACTCAAGTTGAGGAAATCTCAAACGAATACCTCAATTCACAATTGAGAAAGTTTTGGGAGTTAGAAGAACTCCTCCCCATTTCAATTGCAACACCAGAAGATCAATATTGTGAAGACGATCAGATAATGGTCGGTATGTCGTGCGACTACCACTAAGACAACAATTTCCAGACACACTCGCCTTAGGTCACTCTCGCACCTCTGCAATACAGCAGTTTTTAAGTATGGAAAAAAAACCTACTTAGAAAAAGTGAGCACAAACAAGATTATRATGGTGTCTTAGAAGAATACCTCCATTTAGACCACATGGAGGAAGTAAGCCCATGTGGAAAAATCATAAGAGGCAAATATTACTCTTTCTACTTGCCACATCATGCAGTAGTAAAGCCTGACAAAAAAACAACAAAAGTCAGAGTTCTCTTCAATGCCTCAAGAACCACTAGCTCGGGGAATTCCCTAAATGACATTCTATTCTACACTCCAACCAGATCTAATGCTCCTCATATTGAACTGGCGTATATACAAATACGYATTCAWTGGGGATGTAGAGAAAATGTATCGACAAATAGTCGTACATAAAGATGATCAAGATTTTCAGCGAATTATTTTCCGAAAATCTGCTAATAGTCCTCTACGCGACTTTAAATTAAAAACAGTAACCTGTGCTCCATACTTAGCCATTCGTACACTCCACGAACTGGCAGAASACACAAAGTCAGAATTTCCCCTGGCAACACAAGTGCTAAGAACACAGACGTATGTAGACGATATCCTGTCTGGAAGCCACAGTCTTCCAATAGCATACGATACCTCGTCACAGGTAATAAATGCCCTCAGTACCGCAGGGTTTCCTTTAAAAAAGATTATAGYCAACCACCCAAACATTTGAAAAAATATTCCTAAAGACCATTTGTTGGAT
>NW_017534598.1:4299-12588 GCF_001853355.1 Bactrocera latifrons
CCGGTGGAAAACACCAGAAAACGCGCCTAGGCTTGGAGATTGTGTCTTAATTCATGACAATTGCCTCCCCCCTACTGAATGGAGGCTTGGCCGCATAGAGAAGCTTTACCACGGCTCCGACGGTCACATTCGCGTAGTTGATCTCCGTACGCACAAGGGAACACTAACCCGGCCGCTCGTTAAACTATGCTTTTTGCCCACAGCCGATAAAACCGACACGTAAACCGTAAACAATAAACGATAAATCTTAATAAACCGCAAAACTAATAATAGATGGGTGATCCACATGACTACCCACCAGTGCCACCTAACGTGGCACCAACTATCATATCCGTATCTACCACAAACATATAACTTAACTAATATCTTTGACAGATCAATGGAAGTCGATATGCCGCCAGCACCAACGCCAGCCGTTCGGTCCACCATTCACGTGCCACGAACGGGGCCTACACCAGCCCCTCGAAATCCCACGGCCACAACGCAACCAACCGTTGCCCGAGGTGCAACACGCGCAAATCCGACGCCGGTACCAACAGAATCGCAGCGCCCCCGATGCCCGCTTTGCCGCCGCCCCCACAGGTTGCCGCACTACGGCATATTTAAGAGGATGCTGCCACCGCTCCGGCAGCAGATTGTTCAGGCACATGGCCACTGCCTAAATTGTCTGGCAGCTACCCACTCTACATCGGAGTGTACGTCCGGATTTACGTGCCAAATATGCATGCGGCCGCACCACTTACTCCTTCATCGAGACGGTAGACAATTACTTGCCTCCTCCAGGCGTGCTACGACCCGACGACCGCAGGCGAACCGTGCTGCACGACCACGAAGAGCTGAGCCACCACCAGAATCCCGATCACGTACTCGGCGCCAACAACATGACACCTCTATGCGGCGGCGTCAACCGAGGCCGCGATTTCGCCAACCCACTGGGCTCAGTAACGTGGTGGCCACATTGCAACAATTGCAAAGATTACTAGGGTAATAATTTGCCTAGGGGGGCCGATATGTCTAAATGACTCTCAGTCTACACCGTCATGAAACATAGTTACATCACATTTCAACACCCTACATTGGCAGACAAAATCATCATCAAACGAACAACACACCTAACTCACCACTCACCTTCCACATCACACCAATACACTCAAACATGATACCACACTACCAACTAGAACACAACAATTTTCATAAAAAGGGACGGACAACTCCAGCCGCGGACACTTCGCCTTTTGCTTCCGTACGAGTCGAGACTCCCAGCCCTTGTGCATACGCTTTCGCAGCATCTTTTTTTTCCCCGCCTTTTCGCTTTATAACGTTTTGAGAATACTCCGTAATAAAATATAATTACCAACTTTACAATTTCAAAAAACACCTGTTGCGTTATTTCTTTTCTAACCAAAACGGTCAAATGAGTTTCGAAAACAAAAGGTGAGTTCGCTACTCAGTAGTACACTAGGTTATAGTTTTGTTCTAAAGAAATCTTTATTCATATCTCTGGTATTTAAAAATAACAATAATTTAACAAAATAATATTCTATTTAAAAAAAATCTACAAAAATTGGATATTACTTCATTTATGTGAGTTATTATATATATAAAATTATTCACACACTTTTTTTAACAAGAAAACTTATAATATAATAAAAATAATAATATTTGGTGGACATACGCTTTTGTTCCAATACATCTTTAAGTCTATTTTGCATAGAGTGAACTAATTTTTTTTCACACTGGGCTCTATATTTTGCCATTCTTGTTGAAGAACTTCCATTAGTTGAGATTTGCTGGTAATATTTTGCTTACTCACACGCCTACCGAGTTCATCCCACAAATGTTCTATGGGATTTAGGTCTGGAGACTGTGGAGGAGTCGGAAGAATATGAGGCAGTTTGTATATGATCCACATACGCGAGTCATGAGCAGTGTGTTTGGGGTCATTGTCCTGTTGGAAATAAAAGTGATCCCCAAGGTTTAGCTTTCGCGCGCTTTCTTTTAAGTTATTCTTTAGTATATTCAAATAAACTTTTTTATCCATTATTTCTTCAATGAATACGAGATTTCCAACACCCGCCGCTGTCATACAACCCCATACCATGACCCCTCCACCCCCGTGTTTTACTGTACTTATCGTATTATTTTTCTCAAGTTCAGTATTGGGTTTTCTCCAGACCCGTATTCTGCCATCTGACTGAAAAATATTGCATTTACTTTCATCGCTAAATAGAACGTTGCTCCAGAACTCAGATGGTTTATCTGTGTATGCTTTTGCGAAGTCCATCCTCTTTTTTTTATTAGCCTTGTGAATATGTTTCTCAATTTCTTCACGAACTTCTGCTGCCACCTTAACTTTTCTTACAATTTGCCGTTCTTCAGCGTTGGTCAGCATACGGGGTCTGCCGGTATGAGCACGAGCTTTATGATGCGTAAATAGTATATCTGCTTCTAATTACAAGTTTACCAATTTCGGCACTTGATTTATTTTGTTTATATAAATTTAAAATTGTTTTTCTTTCCTCGATGCTGGTTTCTTTTAATTTACGACCCATTTTCAATGTCTACAACTCACTTGCACAAATAACAATAGCAAATGTATTTCATGCAAATGTAGCATTCATACGGTACTTCTCCAAATGCTTCCGTTAGATTCTGTTGCTAAATTTTTTCATTTAAATAGCATGACTGAGTTGTGTGAATAATTTTGTCCCTCACATAAGTGAAGTAAAATGCAATTTTTGCAGATTTGTTTAAAATGAAAAGTTAATTTGTAAAATTAATGTTATTTTTAAATACCAGAGATATGAATAAAGATTTCCTTAGAACAAAACTATAACCCAGCTTTTATTATTTAAAAGATACAACCGTTTTTGTAGTAAACTCAGTGATGTGTGAATAATTATGTCCGCCAGTGTAGGTCCACGAACGATAATTCCGGCATTATATGAAATATGTCTCGAAAACCTGAAGCTATAAGTGGCGAATGGGCAAATTCTGCAATACAATACATTGGACATTTCGCAATACAATTACACCACATTTTGGTAATGAAAATGTTTAGTTTAATAATAAGCCTGTTTAACTTGAACAGCAAATAAAGCTATTAGCTCATTTTATATGGAAGACTTAGCCAACATAATTACGTCGGCTTGTCATAAGCTATCATAGCTTGTATAATAAACTAGAGACATTGCCAGTTCATCGCTTTTTATGTATAACTATGATTTTTCGAAATTTCGAAGTTCAGTTTGTCAGATTAAAATATAAACAAACCAAAATTCCAAATTCAATTAAATTTAATACAAATATGAACATTTGTTATTAATTTTTTTTACATTAATATCATCAAATGAACAAAATAAATATATTTATATAATAATTTAATATCCCTTTTACAAATTTAAAAATTCTAACTAACCTTTTCTCCAAGTCAGAGGTTTTGAATTAAATTGAATATAAGCTGACTGTTCCCGCCCGCATTGCCAACACACTATGTTTTTAAGCGTAAATCTAATAAAAGCTAAGTGCGTAAAACACGCGTAATATATTACTGGATTGCTGTGTAGCACATGCTCCCAAAAACTTAGCCGAGCAAGAAAACTTGAATGTAAAGCGGTTACCTAAGTTTGCGTTGTCCCTATCAAAAATCATATTACAAGGAGCTCGCTTTGGCAAAATTATCTTTGTAAAAAAATATTTTTATCGTCCATAAAAACGTGATCGAAAATTCAAATTCCAAAACTCATTTTTAAATAATACCAGTCTTGTAAAAGTGTAAATAATAATTGAAAATTATGGACTTATGTAAATGGAGGAGACTGTAGAATGTACAAATACTCTATGTCTGTATCTGAAAATTCTGAATTCTAAATTTATATTAATTTTAAAAGGAGGAAAATTATCGCTAAAATTACGTGCCACGTTGTTTCACCGCGGGGGCTCCTAAATTATTAAACCGATTAAATTTTACACACTGTGCATAGTGTGATCAAACTTCAACAGTAGGAATACTTTTTTATTGCAAATTATTTTTTAAGTTTTTTTAAATATACCTTAATGTATACCTTAGCCACAGCAGCGCATGGCCGGGTCGGCTATGGTTTTTATTTATTTATTTACATCTTCAAGGTTCTGATTTTTCGACAAAATTTTGATTTCACTCAGTATTGAATCGCATCATTAACGACAATTAATTTTTAGAAAAACTCACTTTCACTTATTGCTTTATGTAATTTGCTTTAGTTTAAGTTTGAGCGTTAAGTGATTGGAGTAAATTTTAAGCAAAAACGGCAACTTGAACAGTGTGCGGAAAAATAAGAAATAAGTTCATCGGTTTCCGATGGAATGAACTGTATTTGACGGAAACCCAATTGTAAGCCCCAGAAACATCAAGCACTGCATACGGTTTGGATATATTTGGATTGACACTGTTACCAGTTTATCGCGCAGCAAGGAATCTCCCTAATATTAGCAATGTTCCATTTTGTTTTTCGCTAAATTAAGATGAATAWGTAAAGCAAGGAAGCGCAGACGGCTTATAATTTAAAAGATTTCACTTCAATTGCATTAATTATTTATTACTTTAAACTTAATATATACATACATATGCATGTATGTATATCTGAAAATATAAAAAGTAACCTTTAATCGCTACTGTATATTGAGGTACGAAGACAATTGAGAATAAAAAACAACGTAGCTAATGATTAATGAATATATAAATTATTTTTGAATAGATGCATAAGTTAACGTATATATTATTATCACGGTAATTAATATTTTGAAATATTTCTGTCAACCGAATTAGAATTTTTTATTGCAGTATGTACTTACATCTTCGAATAAAGTCCCAACGTTTGCCGTAACTAATAATAAATTTGAATTGTCCATTATGAATAAGAGATTAGTATGAAGGATACTGACGAGGAATTTCAAACACTAATAGAAAATTTAGTAGTAACTCAGTATTTTCAGCTGTAATTAAAATAGAGAAGATTACGTATTAATGAAATATGTAGTTATGTGATTACTCTGTAAAAGTGATATCATATATTTTGTAAAGACAAAGCTTCAATATGTGTAAGGAACAATAACAGAGTTAATTTATTTGCAACATTAGGACATTGCTAAAACACCCCGGACAGGTGCATTTTTCATATCAAAAAGGGCATACAAAGATAATTTTCTTTATTTTGGTCACACAACATTACTTAGACGCACAACTCGCACACTTCACAACTCACGTTCCACATCACTACACCACGCATCAACAGAACATTCACAAAGATGTCACACTTGCGGATTATACAACTGGTCCATACCCCACACTAGTGGTGAGCGATGTTTCACTACCTGTGATTTTTTCACTGCGATTGAAAATCGCATATCGCAACTGCGATCACATTTTATAAATAGCAGTTTGCTTCTATGAACTGCGATTGCAATAGCAGTTAGAAACTGTGATTTTCGATAGCAGTTCGAACCTGTGAATTGCGATAACAGTTCGATTTTATGAATTGCGATTGCGATAGCAGTCCACAATAAACTTGTGAAACTGTGATTTTTTAACAGTACAGTTTGAACGGTAGATGAAATATATGCGAAATGCAATATTTGCAAATCAAAAATTTCACGTAAAACATCTTTAACAAATTTAAAAAAAAAAACATGTCCAGAATAGACATCATTGCAGTGGTTATTAGTCATTACTTTTTCTTTGAACATATTATAAGCGAGTATTCTAAACAAACAAAAGTTTCCTTGTAAGAAATATGTATGTAAAACCATCAAACCAACATACAAATGAACTATGCAATATGCTCTAAGTGTCAGGTAGCCGGACCGCTCCAACATTTGCGAAAATGTAGTGAAAAGAAAGGCGGAAATCTTGACTCGAGTTACAGGACCCAAAAGAGAATTTGCTGCCAATAATAACTGGCGACCGACAAAAGGTTTCCGTCGTTCCCACAACACTCGGGCCTACGTAACTGGAGCACTGTCAAATCGGCAGAATCTGCCGCTACAACAACAACAACAAAATATCTTTTGATAGTTTGAACATCGACTTAGTTGCGATCGCAATAGCGATATAAAAAAGCACATTGATTTAAAAATAGCGATCACTGAAATTACAGATATCGAAAAATTGCAATATCGCTCATCTCTACCCCACACCAACATTAACAAAAGAATGGACGGCGATTGGCGCATTTACTTCTTTTACAAAATCTTTATGCTTGTTGCTTSTCCACGATGGACTCCTAAGCTATAGAACCGATTTCAGTAAAATTAAGCACACTGGGTTCAGTACGAAGAAACTAGGAAGATAGCTCTACGAAATAGACGCTCTATTAAGCGAGCGTCTCACAAATTCTAATGTTTAATAGGTACAATTGGAGGATGGAGTCATGTGTAGAACTTCACGCAAGTGAGGAAAGTTTTCTGATCGCCATTCACTTGGGAGTGGCCAGAAACGATTCTTTTACATATGACTCAAGCAGCTCACGACTTCCGGTCCTTGACCAAGTATCCTCTGGGTAGCCTAAGAACATCCGTTTGAAGGTGAGCTAAAGTGAGAAGGCGAAACATTCCCCTGCATAGGGTTGTGCGCTGGGTTTGGGACCCGCCACGTAAAAAAAACCACCCCAAGGACAACGCAACAACAGCCTCGGATGAGAGACCCCACTTTTGATGACGACCATGGCAAGCGAAATAAGGACTACGAATTGAGGGCATGCACCTGGAATGTCCGGTCCCTTAATTGGGAAGGTGCCGCTGCCCAGCTGGTTGATGTCCTCGTAAAAATAAAGGCTGACATCACCGCCGTCCAAGAATGCGATGGACGGGACAAGGACAGAGACGAGTAGGTCCTTGTGGCATTTACTACAGTGGCCATATAAAGGAGCGCAAGTTTGGTGTGGGATTCGTAGTGGGAGAGAGACTCCGTCGCCGAGTACTATCCTTCACCCCGGTGAATGAACGTCTAGCCACAATCCGCATCAAAGCGAAATTTTTCAACATATCGCTGATTTGCGCCCACGCCCCGACGGAATAGAAGGACGATGTGACCAAAGATGCCTTCAATGAATGCTTGGAAAGCTCTTATGAGAGCTGCCCCCGCCACGATGTCAAAATCGTGCTTGGCGACTTTAACGCCAGGGTGGGCAAAGAAGGTATCTTTGGCACTACGGTCGGTAAATTCAGCCTCCACGAGGAAACATCCCCAAATGGGTTGAAGCTGATCGACTTCACCGGGGCCCGAAATATGGTTATCTGTAGTACTAGATTAGATAAGAAGATTCATGCTATGCCCAATCCTTAAAAAAGGAGGCCCCACAATCTGCGCCAACTACCGTGGGATAAACCTCTTGAATATCGCGTATAAGGTTCTATCGAACGTATTRTGTGAAAGATTAAAGCCCACCGTCAACAAACTTATTGGACCTTATCAGTGCACAGTGGATACGCTTGTACGGAACAGCGGCCAAAAATACTTTTCTTGACAAAGCGGGTTGAAATTCTTTCCAAAAAAAAAAAAAATAAGATAAGAAATTATAAAAAATTTGACAAATCAAACGACTATATCCAATAGTTCCCATAGGAATGATCGAAACAAACTTAATAATTTTTTGTTTTTGATAAAATTAAAATTATTATTTTTTATCTACATTGCAGTTATATTTTTAGAAAAATGTTGTTTTACATATACATACATATCATCAAAAATCCAATATAAAAAACAATAAAAGAAAAATTAAGGAAACAAAAATTATATACAATCATCAAGTAATTCATAAACAGATTTCAACAAAGTCGACTTGTCTCTGTCCTGTTATAAAGGGATCTGAGCGCAACAATAGTGCACTAATGATACCTRTGTTTGTTAAAGTACGCGACACTTTTCGACTGTGCTGAAGTCTACATTTTTTAATTCCTTGTTATTGGACTCTGCAGCTTCTTCCGAAAGCTCTCCAATCGACACTAATGCATGCTCAAGCAGAACCATGTATTAAAACCTTGTGAACGGTTGCCGGCAAATAGTACCTTGGATATGCAGTTATCAGATCTTTAGCTGTATCCATCGCGTAGAGTTTAAATTTCTTCGCATTAATTTTATACCCAGATGCCATGGCTTGCAATAATGTAGCACACCTATGAATCAAACATTCATCAATTCCTGTGATTTCGGAACTCAAGGCTGCATTAGAAAAGAATTTTCTTGCGATATTTCCATCGTTGGCCGATCCTCTACCTCCATCTCTAGGTTTGTCCACTATTATATCCATTTTT
>NW_017534598.1:15528-32775 GCF_001853355.1 Bactrocera latifrons
CTATAATCGCGTAAGCGGTGCCTACGCCAATCAAGAAGAAGAAGAATAAATACAATCTATTAAGCGGACAACTCTATTAACTGGACGGAAAAACTGGTTACCAGACATTCAGAAAGCAGCCTAAATTTCGTTATTTTTTCAGTGAAATTTATTTGTATGAACAAATTCAAAAGTACAATTCTTTGAATTCTTATACGGATGAAACGTTTTCGCCTTCATTCCCAAATACAATTTTCGCGGTATTAAATAGTTTATATGTATATGAATAATAATATAAAATGTATACCACAGCAACGCGTGGCCAGATCCACTAGTATTTTATATATTGTGAAATTGCAACCAAACATAGTTGATTTTATAAAGTGCGGTAAACAAATTTGAAATATATTTTATTGTGCCGCTTTTCTTTTATCTTTAGCTTGTTAATAAAGATGAGATGAAATATTCCTTAGCAGATCTTAGAGCCGAAAGCATGGCATGGAAGACTCTGAAAGCTAATTACACAATATGAAATTGCAGAAAGCGTAGAATAAAAAAAAAACCGGGTATGTAAAAACACATTTAACACGACCTAAAGCTCCACGGCACGTCAAAGACACTGGAGACTAATACTGCAGCATCCATATTTCCGGTCCCTGCGAAGTCGAGCAACCTCAAGCCATTTGAGGGGATACTGAATTTTCCGACTTCTGTACCAAAGTACAGCGTCAGTTACGTCTCTGTAAAGCAGTGGCGCTCATTTAATAACAACGCAATAAAAATCCAAACACGCGTGTTTGACTGATAACTCTGCTTCTGCGACAAATATCACACGCATACGAAAGCGGCTAAACACGTACGCAAAGAATCGGCATTTAGTACACTGACAGAAACACATAGAATTTTTAAAATGTTTTCAAGCGAATGGCAAGAAAATTATTATTTTTTTATTTTTATGGAAACTGGTGAAGGGGAAATTTCCACTTTCAAATTTATTCAAAATAAGCAAAGAAACACGCTTTCTGACCAACATCTTACCAATCTTCTACGCATTAAGGAGTATAAAGGGGAAATCAATATTGATGATGTATTGTCGAAACTAGCCATTTAGTCAACGACTTTATAAATTTTCAAGTATTACACAAAAAGAATTCAATAAACATTTCTGATATTTTTTCCAAATTTGCCAATAATTTTTTTCTCTGAATGTAAATAAAAAATACAAAATATATAGTAGAAATTTGTTCAGCGTACATGGCAGCGAAAATCTATAGCAATATTTGTGCAGCGCAAACGTAAAATGTAGTAGTATTGAGGCGTGCGCACCACTGCTGTAAAGCCATATTGGACCTGCATCAACGCCACTTACACTAGCCGACAATTTTGACRTTTTTTTTCTGCTCTGAAACCAAACTTGTTTTTTTATGTTGCTTTGATAAGGTACATATATAATTTGAATATAAAAAAAATTGCTAGGTCCAGGTTAAGAGAAAAATAAAAGTAAAGTTTTTGCAAAAAATATATTGAATATTACAAATTTTTGTCCCTCAATTTATATTTTCTTGTACTTTTTGGAACTTCTGCTGTATTGGTAGTCAGGATTATCACGTAAACATATCCAGCAATAGTCTGCCAGCATGCTWGGAGTCCATTTGCCTTGATACCTTTTCTCCATACTCAAAATGTCTTGGTGAAATCTCTCCCCATGTTCATCACTGACTGCACCTAAATTGGGAGGAAAGAAATCCAAGTGCGAATGTAGGAAATGTTTTTTCAGGGACATGTTACACCCTAAAGCCTGAAAATCCGACAATAGGCTTGATATGAGTTCTTCATACTCGGGTGATTTGGTGTTACCCAAAAAATTTTTTGCAACCTCAACAAATGAAAGCCGTGCTTTTTTTCTAGCGTATTTAGTTTAGAGACAAAGTTTTGATCCTTCATAACTCGTCGTCTGTCTGGCCCCATAAAAATTCCTTCTTTTAATTTCGCATCACTAAGTCTCGGAAATATACTTTTAAGGTATTAAAAACCTTCTCCCGTTTTATCCATTGCTTTTACAAAATTTTTCATTAAGCCTAATTTTATATAAAGGGGTGGCACTACAATATTCTCGGGTTCAACAAGACGAAGATTGGACACACTTTTCTGATTAGGTACATAGTCTGTTCTTTTTGGCCACTCTTTTTGGATATAGTGTTTGCTTCGAGCTCTGCTATCCCATTCGCACATAAAACAGCAAAATTTTGTGTTTTGTTTGATATGTACTCCATGCGCTAGAGGTACAGATGGAAGTTCGTTACCATTATGTAACAAAACCGCCTTCAAACTTATTTTCGATGAATCAATAAATAGTTTCCACTGATTAGGTGAATAGGTACAAAACATTTTTTTCATAAGCCCATATACATCTTTGCAATAGACTAGATCGTTTTCCTTTTCAAAGAAATCCACAACACTACTATGTCTTTTCCGATAAGTACAGATTCTTGTCTCTAGATGCAATAAATTCCATTGTTTTAGTCTAGAATTTAAAAGTTCTGATTCCTCTTTTGGTAAATCAAGGTCACGAATCAGATCATTAAGTTCGCTTTGAGTTATCAGATGTGGCTCTGTTGTTGACCTTGTTGGTGGTGGCTCGTAGTCATCGTCGTCAAAATCCGTGTGGTCGGAAGCATAAACATCAACACTACTTTCTAAGCCACATCTACCACGAGAAGTTGACGGTTCGTTAGAAGTTGAGGTCGTTGGAGTTTGTAGGGTAGCTGGTTTTGACATAGACGACACATCTGGGTACTTTATAATATTTTTAGACGTCGACTTCATTCCAGTAATGTTCGTTAGACAAAAATCACAATCATTTAAATGATTTTGTTGTTCTCGCCATATGGCTGGCATAGAAAACGGCAATGGTGTGTGAGTACCTTGGAGCCACCCTGCGAGGTACCGTGAACATCTTGAAAACAAAAAAAACTCGGACTCCAAGGTTTACTTAGACTTCTTCAGCGCCGAATCCAAAGTACGAACGATACGCTACCAACAGTCGCGGCGAAAATTTCTTCGAACTTGAGCGTGGATTAAAGTCTCCACACACAAAAAAAAAAAAAAATAAATCTGGCGAATTTTTACACTTTCTGGACGTTATATTAAACGATTTAATGCAAAAACAATGGGACACAACTGAAATGCGCACGAGTTAACGACGTAAATGCGAAATGTCAAAATATAGCAGGAATAAATAACGCTTAGACGCGATATACGACGTCTGAATGTGAAAAAAAAAAACAATTTTTAAATTGTTGAACAGGTATTTTTTTAGTCATTTAAAAAAAATAATATTAAGATTAAGGATTTTTTTTTTATTATTTTTCTAATGATATACATACTAACAGGAACCAAAATATATAATTTTTATTTTAGAGCAAAATCCATTGTCGGCTAGTGTTATTAGTAGCAAAGGCAAACCAATATGTCTACCAAACTTTAATTGTTTGGCAACACATAACCAATGCTGACAATTGTGCCGATCTGGATACAAGAGGGTGCAATCTTTTGCATCTCGCCACCACCACCATTTGGTGGAATAGGCTCCGACGATTAACAGAATTTCTCTATTCTTGGGCACAGAAAAAAATTTTATTAAATAAGTTTCAGTTAAGAATGAACCAAATTATGTTCTAGAAAGAAGCCTAAAGCGCTCCTTACATAACATGTTGGTTTCCTTACGTAAATCGATTACTCGAAAATCATGATGTATTCGTTTATAATATTTAAATTTGGCGCCGACGACAACCATGCCACATACCGTAGAAGCAACATCCAAATTAATAGTGCGACAAATAATTTTCTAACATATAGTTAAGATAGACGCTAAAATGTCGGTTCACGAATACGCCGTGCTATACGTAACGGCACTATTTGTATCACAGTTTATACAGTAGATAACCTTTTCGTGGTAGCTTTCTGAGGGGTGAATAACCGCCATCTTGGATTTTCAGAGGTAGCAACGCAGTGCTGTATATATTGAGGTAGTAAATACTTAGCAAATTTATTCTATTAAATAACAAAAACTATAAATATTGTTGTTTAATATAAAGGGGTATTATTTATTAATGGCATGTATTTACTAATATTTGATTTAAACGCCATAGTGTGTCATGTTTCGCCCATAAAAATATCATTTACTGATAGTCAGATATTCTTTATGTAGTGAGTTCTTATTAATAAAATGCGGCACTGTTTTTAGATTTCTCGGTGGTGAGTTTTCTTCTGAATGTATTTGTTTACAATTGACAGACAAAAAACATAAAACGGTTGGTATTCGTAAGTTTTTGGAATATAACTACCAATAATTTCAAWTTAGACATTTCAAGCTGGATTTTTAATACGTCGTTCTAATTCTCATCCGTATACTATTTACAATAAAACGGATAGAAACGGTATATATATAAGAATAAATATAAAATATGTATATATAAAAATTTATAGAATAAGCTGACGCACATCTGCACACGCAAGATTTCGGCATTCTTCTGTAAACAAAAACTTATTAAAAACTACGTCATATTTCTAATATATTTATACTAACGTTAATATGTATTGTTATTAATAACTTCGACATATCTTTCTTTTCAAACTCAATTTCCATTTGATGTTTTCCTATAACGGTTAACGCATTGTCAATTTGTATACATATTTCAAACGACAAATTACCACCCAGGATTGTATCCTACTGCATGCAAAAATTTAGAAGTACTTGAAGCGTGTTTAAAAATTGMACAAAAAATAACAACTGATTTAACATTAAATAACAAGTAATATCCCATTAAAATTGAACAGATATACGAAGTAATTCAATATAATCACTTAAATAACGTACACACTTGCATTACTTAATATGTTTTAAAGTGTTGATCATCAAAATTTAAAATTTATATGTAGCTCAAATGCTAACATAACACCCTGATTACCATGAAAGTAGCAAAAAAGTGTTACACAACACCCTAAGATTTTCTAGAGTTGAGTATTGTGGCGATAATAATACACCACATTTAATATTTAAACGACTATTTATTAAGATAACTCAAAAGACTTCTTTACTTGTTGGCGTCTGTACAAGAAGTGACGCTTCTTAAAACTAAAAACTTAGAATTTAGTTAAAACTGTAAATTTCCAAGATGAATATAAAGGGAATGAAATAATAGAATAATTCTCTGTGCCCACAGTATGTAAATAAAGCAAAGGTTTATTACTGCATATACTGAGATTTGTATGGCCGATGGCAATTCAACTGCAGTTCATAAAAACTGCAATAACGAAATGATGCCGACGTCAATGTTAGGCTTGTCGAAAAAATATCGATACATCGATATATCGATATAGTTTTTCAATGCATCCATATTTTTCAGCGATATTTTTTCCCGATATATCGAGGTATCGAAATAATATTACAAGTATTGAAAAGGTATAAAAATCGATATTTTATAATCAAAAAATTCTAAATCCTTTTTTTTTACTAAAATTGTTTAACTCTTTTTTTATGTTCGACTCGATTTCCTGCTTTTTAATTTAGTACTAAAGTTGGCAACTTTGTCTGTCAAGTGTAAACGTCATTTCAGTGTCAGTGTATATCATTCAATTCAACTGTCGTCTGTCAGTGTCAGTCTGTTATCCATCCCGCCTATTATAACCTAAACGTGAGCTCGAGCGTATTTCTGTTTTTTCTGATATTAGTTCTCAAACAATGTAACTAAGTAATTCAATCAATAATAAATTTACGTATGTACACAATAACTGTGGGACGACACTCCTTACGTACAGCTGCAACCGACACCACTGATTTTCGAAAAGTGCAAAAGAACAGCTGGTACGACGAGGAGTGCCGTGTCGCAGCGGAGAGAAAACAGGCTGCATACCTCGCACCGTTATGATCGACCACAACACGTGCGGGATGGGATAGAAACCGAGAGTTGATGAGGGAAGCGAAACGCATTTACAGACAGAAAAAGGAAGAGGCCGAAATGCGTGAGTACGAAGAGCTTGAAAAGCTGGCCGACAGGGGTAATGCTCGAAAATTCTACGAAAAAAAGCGGCGGCTTACAGAAGGTTTCAAGACCGGAGCATACTCTTGTAGAACCCCCAAAGGTGATCTAGTCACCGATGCCCAGAGCATACTTAAATTATGGAGGGAACACTTCTCCAGCCTGCTGAATGGCAGBGAAYGCACAACGCCAGGAGAAGGCGAACCCGATRCCCCAATCGAYGACGATGGAGCAGACGTTCCATTGCCCGACCAGGAAGAAGTTCGAATAGCAATTACCCGCCTGAAAAACAACAAAGCGGCGGGGGCCGATGGATTGCCGGCCGAGCTATTCAAACACGGCGGCRAAGAGCTGATAAGGAGCATGCATCCGCTTCTTTGTAAAATGTGGTCGGACGAAAGCATGCCCAACGATTGGAATTTAAGGGTGCTATGCCCAATCCACAAGAAATTAGACCCCACAAACTGCGCCAACTACCGTGGGATAAGCCTCCTCAATATTGCATATAAGGTTCTATCGAGCGTATTGTGTGAAGGTGAAAGCCCACCGTCAACAAACTGATTGGACCTTATCAGTGTGGCTTCAGACCTGGAAAATCAACAACTGACCAGATATTCACCATGCGCCAAATCTTGGAAAAGACCTGGAAAGGAGAATCGACACTCACCACCTCTTCGTCGATTTTAGAGCTGCTTTCGACAGCCCGAAAAGGAGCTACCTTTATGCCGCGGTGTCTGAATTTGGTATCCCCGCAAAACTAATACGGCTATGTAAACTGACGTTGAGCAACACCAAAAGCTCCGTCAGAATCGGGAAGGACCTCTCCGAGCCGTTCGATACCAAACGAGGTTTTAGACAAGGCGACTCCCTATCTTGCGATTTCTTCAACCTACTTCTTTAGAAAAAAATTAGAGCTGCAGAACTAGAGAAGGCACAATCTTCTATAAGAGTGTACAGCTGCTGATATTGATATCATCGGTCTCAACACCCGCGCCGTTAGTTCTGCTTTTTCCAGAATAAGGCAGCAACACAAATGGGTCTGGCAGTGATCGAGGGCAAGAGGAAATATCTCCTTACGTACAAACAAACAGTCATCGCACTCGCGACTAGGCTCTCACGTCACTGTTGACAGTCATTTGAAGTCGTAGATAATTTCGCCTATCTTGGAACCAGCAATAATGTCAGCCTGGAAATCTAACGCAGGATAACTCTTGCCGATAGGTGCTACTTCGGACTGAGTAGGCAATTGAGAAGCAAAGTCCTCTCTCAACAAACAAAAACCAAACTCTATAAGTCACTCATAATTCCCGTCCTGCTATATAGTGCAGAGGCTTGACCGATGACAACAACTGATGAGTCGGCGTTGCGAGTTTTCGAAAGGAAAGTTCTGCCAAAGATTTATGGTGCTCTGCGCGTAGGCCACGGCGAGTATCSCATTCGATGGAACAATGAGCTGTACGAGATATATGACGACATTGACATAGTTCAGCGAATTAAAGACAGCGGCTACGCTGGCTAGGTCATGTTGTCCGAATGGACGAAAACACTCCAGCTCTGAAAGTATTCGGCGCTGTACCCGCCGGGGGAAGCAGACTAAGAGGAAGAGCTCCACTCTGTTGGAAGGACCAAGTGGAGAAGGACCTGGCTACGCTTGGAATATCCAATTGGCGCCACGTAGCGAAAAGAAGAAACGACTGGGGCGCCGTTGTTAACTCGACTATAATCGCGTAAGCGGTGTTTACGCCAATTAAGAAGAAGATGTGTCAAGTGAAGTGAATATTAAACCAAGAACAAGTTCACCCATTTCGTTTACTAATTCAACTAGTACCATTACTAATAAACCAGCTGATATAGAAAATAACCTCAAACCAAATACTGGTTTGATTAATAAATAATTAATATTTTAATTGTTGTTCTGGATTTATTAAAAATTATGTCTATTGATTAGTATTTATCCAGTAATGTAAGATGGTTAAAGTAGATTAAGCCAAATATTTTTATTTTCATATCATACTGATATATCGATATTTTGAAACAAACTAGGGCACTTACATTAGATCACATTGCATTTCCRTTGCACATTTCATTATTTTATATGCTCAAACGAATATTGCGACAACAATTAACGTCACAATAAATAGTGCAACGTAAACATCTAAAAGAATACAATTGATATGAGAAGTAGGCCACTTGACAAATATTGTCACAACTACAAGTGGTTGCGCCAATATAACAGAAAATGATAAAGTAAGAACTAACTCTAAAGCGGCGAAGTGAAGGCGCAAATATAAAATAAAATAAAAACATTCCGTGGCAAAAAAATTAGTAAAAACAGTGTAAAAAGTAAATATGACGTTGCCACTCTTTTGAAAATTATTTTTGAAATATTTTAATAGAATTTATTTGATAATGCTTCATGAAAAGGGTCGCCACATGTTATAAAATTATATTCAATTAAAGTTACAAAAAAAAAAAATTCGAAGAAGYAGAATTTAGAAAAATAAATAAATCAATAAAAAATCCATGCCAATTTTTAGAATACAATAAAATAGCCGTGGCAAAAAAATTAGTAAAAACAATGTAAAAAATAAATATGAGGTTGCCACTCTTTTGCAAATTATTTTTGAAATATTTTAATAGAATTTATTTGATAATGCTTCATGAAAAGGGTCGCCACATGTTATAAAATTGTATTCAATTAAAGTTCCAAAAAAAAATTCGAAGAAGCAGAATTTAGAAATATAAATAAATCAATAAAAAATCCATACCAATTTTTAAAATACAAAAAATAGCCAGTAAATATATACATATACTAATCACATAGCAACCAACAACCAGAATCTAAATTTAAGGATGACGGAAGCTACGACGAGACTCTTATTAAAAGTTTCGTTAGCGAAAAACTTGATATCAACTTTTTACGCTGCTATGGTAACATTTTAAAGGAAAAACAGTTATCCTGAGCAAATAAAGGTCTCATGTGTCAATCTGATTTTCAAGTTGAGATAAAAAAAAATTTATTTGACGAAATTGCTCGCAAATGTAATTAATGAACGGAATRAGTCCCCTAATTACCTATTATCAATAGGAATATGTGGATTTGATGGCAATTCTCGTCAAAGTGAATATAAGCAGAAATTTGGAAGACGATGTTTTATTTGTCACGACATATTTCCCTGTACAACTGATAATAAAATCGCAAATTAATGAAGAACACAAACTAATTTGGAAAAACGGCAGACCTTCGTCCACCCGCTATTGACGTCCTGTTCGAATTTAATTTCAAAAGGAATCAGTTTAATTAACCCCCAGTGCACTAGATTTAGGCTGCTGCAAAGGAATTAACTTCAAAATATTCCTGGTATTACCTTCCTTCGTCAGTCCGTAAAATTATAATTTTCGCTTCCGATATTATTCAATATGCACCAGTTTCAATTGGAGAGCTCTCAGAAGAATCTGCTGAGTCAAGCAATAAGGACGTTAAGATGTATCGACTTCAGCGTACAAGAAAGAACTAACGGATCGTTACAAATCCGGACTTTCTATACCGATTGCTTTTGAGCTTAGATCCTCTCATCGCCAGTCAAAGAGACCATCATGCAGCAGTAAATCAATTTTTGATTTAGTGGAATAAAATTGAAAAAAATCCTTTTTCGTTTAACAACTTTTTTAATTTAATATAATTAATTAAAATTTGTTACCATMGGGGAGTGGCGAAGAGAGAACGATGAGCTGTATGAGATATAAGACATAGTTCAGCGAATTAAAAGACAGCGGCTACATTGGCTAGGTCATGTTGTCCGAATGGACGAAAACACTCCAGCTCCGAACATATTCGACGCAGTACTTGCCGGGGGAAGCAAAGGAAGACCTCCACTCCGTTGGAAGGGCTAGGTGGAGAACGACCTGGCTTCGCTTGGAATATCCAATTGGCGCAACGTAGCGAAAAGAAGAAACGACTGGCGCGCTATTGTTAACTTGGCTATAATCGCGTAAGCGGTGTCTACGCCAGTAAAGAAGTATATAAACAAAATGAATAACGCACACGAAAATGCTTCTTTAATATTATATATAATATTCTGGTTCTTTACAGATATAAATTTTTTTCGGCAGACATTTAATTACAGAACTTGAACACAAATTCATGGATCCTTCCTTTGTTTAAAGTGTTACTTAAAATACAACGCAAAGCTATCTTGATAGTATTTGAGTATCTATGGAAAACTACTTAGTGCAACATTTCCTTCCTTTTTATTCAAACTGACAAAAGGTTTTATAGCGTTTCGGTCCAAAAGCATGTCGAACGAGTGGTTTAGCTCGTTGGTCGATATAGYCGTCAGTATGCCAGTGCAACCCTTTTGAATGGCCTCTACGTCGGCATAACACTTTCCTTTCATGGGTAAATGTATTTTTCTGAAAAGAAGGAAGTAGCACGGTGCCATATCAGGTGAATACGGGAGTGGTTAATGGTTAAAATGTTATTTTTTGTTAAATAATACAAGCGTTAATCGATAAGACGGTGCATTGTCGTGCAACAGACGCCACCTTTCATCTTCGTGATATTCGGGCCGAACACGGCGCAACAAACGCTTCAAAACTCCAAAGTGGAATAGCTCATTAACGTTTCGGCTGGGTRGAACAAATTCTTTGGAATTATAAAACAAATCAGCATTGTCTTCCCTTTTGACTCTCCATGCTCATTTCTTTGAGTTTCGCCTCGTCCAGTGCCCTCCATTCAGCACTCTGGCGTTTTGTTTCGGGATCATATTGAAAACATTACGTTTCATCACCAGTCGCTATATTATAAAGGTAGTCTTTGTCTTTTTTGACCTCTGTAATGATGTCCTTCGAATGTTGGATTCTGAGCAATTTTTAGTTGTCAGCCAATTTGTGCAGAACAAACCGTGCACACCTCTCGTACCTTTCGTAAGCTCAAATGTTCGGCAAAAATGCGATAAATCGATGTTTTGGAGATGTTCAATTCCATTTCCATGAATCTGAATGATGATTTCGGCTGATTTTTGATGAATTCACGCACAGTTTCGATGGAATTTCCGGTGATCACGGATTTTTACGACCACCTTGAAAACATTGAAGCCACGCATGTATTCTGCTACGGGATAGGCAATCATCGCCAAAAAACTTGTGCACGGAGATGTTTTGAATTTGAAGTGAATTATGCCTTAAACTAGTAAAACTTTTGAGTTGAGACAAAAGTTGTCCATAAAAGAGTGTGACCAATTTTTGGTTAACACAACTGAAGTATTGCCTTCAGGAAGGCTTCAAGTCAGAATGCTCTTTAAATCAAACCGTAAGTTACTCGGTCACTCCTATGWAACCGCAGTTCGGCGCAGGCCCTGGAGAGGAAAACATTGAAAAATCCAGAACTTCGTAGAATGTATCTGGACTTTATGAATGAATATAAAGCACTGGRTCACACGAGCTCAACAAACAATAAGATCCCGAGTGAGCCACACTACTTCATTCCGCATCAATGCGTGTTAAGGCCTGAGACCAGAACAACCAAATTATGTCTTGTCTTTGGTGCTTCGAGTCGATCKTCAACTCATATAGCATTGAATGAAGTTTTGATGGTAGGTCCAACCATCCAAGAAGAGTTATACTAAACGCTCCTTCGTTTTCGCTTACATAAGTATGCACTAACAGCATTACGTGACATTACTAAAATGTATCGCTAAATAACTATGCACGAAGAAGACAGAAATTGTCAACTTATTGCGTGGAGAGAGCATCCTACAAAGCAAATACAATTTTTCGACTTAACACCGTAACTTACGGCACTGCGCCTGCTCCATTTCTCGCAACACGGTGTTTGCAAATGCTCAGCGATGCCAATACAATTAAATATCCACCCGGTTCATTGGCCATTAAAAAGAGACTTTTATGTTGATGATTTATTAACAGGGTCCGAAAATTTTGAGTCGTTAGATCTTTTGAGAGGTGAGGTAATTAAAATTTTAAACTCGGCGGGATTCACCTTAACGAAATGGTTTTCGAACCACCCTAAATTTTTCGACAGTAATTGCACTGAAAAGTCATTAAGCTTCAATGACAAAAATTCCACTAAAACGGAGGGAATCCATTGGTTGCCGAAAGACGATTTGTTTCGATTTGTCCTAGATGGCAATTTAGGACATATTATCAGTTTCTGCTCGGATTTTAGATCCTCTTGGATTATTAGCCCCACTAGTTACCAAAGCAAAAATCTTATTGCAAGAGCTTTGCTTCCAAAAACTAGATTGGGATGAGTCGATTCCATTGCGCCTTGATACTAGCTGGCAGAAGTTTAAAGCCAACCTAATGCAGCTCTCATCGATAAGCATTCCTTGTTACATATACGTTGAGACGAGAGCCATCTGCCAAATACATGGCTTCTCCGGCGCCTCAATAAGGGCGTACGGATGCTGCATATATATACGAAGCCAAACTGCTAGTGGTATTAAATGTATGCTGCTTACTACGAAGTCTAAAGTGGCTCCGCTGAAGACCAAATCTCTTCCGCGTCTTGAGTTCTCGGCAGAACATCTTCTTTCAAAATTATGGTCAAGAGTTGCGCCTATATTCAATCTACATTTCGAAAAAATTACATTTTGGACAGACTCTGAAATTGTTTTGCATTGGATAAAAGCACATCCTTCCTCATTACAAAGCTTCGTCGCAAACAGAGTGTCTGAAATCCAAGAGTTGACTGACAAAGTGTATTGGYGGCATGTGCCAACAAAACAAAATCCTGCGGATCAAGTGTCTMGGGGTTGTAACGTGGACGAATTAAATAATTCGATATGGTTTGGCGGTCCACAGTTCCTCCTAGAGGACCCTGCATTATGGTCARTTAACACCCACTTCCAGMTCTCACCAGAAGACGAAGCATTAGAGAAGAAGAAAAATGCATTTACATTAATTTCGACCTCTGAGAAAAATCCAATATTTGACTTCATTGAAAAATTCTATTCTCATAGAAAATTGCTTCGTGTGATCGCATATTTACTACGATGGATCGGACGACAAAAAATTGTTCAAGTGATTCAACATTCGGAAGTTGCGAAAGAAATCCAAAAACTGACTAAGGGCACCACGCTACCGAAAAACTTGCAAAAACTAAATCCGTTCTTGCATGAGTACTCGGATATGTCGATTTCATTCAAATTAATCCGAGTAGGAGGTCGCCTTTTAAATGCACCTCTCCCATACGATGCCAAATTTCCACTATTACTATATAAAAATTCACACTTCGTTACGACATACTTACGGTTCCTGCACTTTCGAAATCTCCATACTGGAGCAAAAGCGCTGGTTTCGAGAACGCATATGGCTGATTAATGCAAGAGAAGCATGCAGTAGAACCGTAAGAAACTGCACACCGAAGCTGCAAACCCAAATAATGGGAAACTTGCCATCAGAAAGACTTCCTTATATGTGGCGTAGATTTTTGTGGTCAACATTAAAAATACGCGGTCGACCACCCGTGAAAACTTATATTGCAGTTTTTTTGTGCTTTACTTCGAAAGCAGTACACTTAGAATTGGTTTCTGACTTATCGACTAATACATTTATTTTTGCCCTAAAAAGGTTCATTGGTCGCCGAGGGGTTCCGCAGAAAATATACAGCGACAACGCAATAAATTTCGTCGGCGCCGACCGCAAGCTACGAGAGCTGAAAGAGGCATTTCTAGCTCAGTCAACGAAATTGAAGGGATTCGCCGCAGAAAAAGGATTCAGCTTCACCTTTATACCTAGCAGGGCGCCGCACTTCGGCGGATTATGGGAGGCCGCCTTGAAATCCACCAAACACCTGGYAGTTCGCGCACTCGGCAACGCTCTTCTCACTGCAGAAGAGCTGTCAACAGTACTAGCCGAAGTGGAAGCCATTCTCAACTCGCTTCCACTAGCACCGTTGAGCCAGGACCCCAACGATGGAGAAGCACTAACTCCAGCACATCTCCTGATCGATTGCCCTCTACGAGCACTGCCACCAGCACAAGTGCCAGCGGACATAATTCGTTGTTGCGAGAGACGGCAACTTGTTTGCTGTCTCAAGCAACAATTTTGGCAGCAGTGGTCCAAAACGTATCTCAGGAGCCTTCAGGAGCGCAACAAATGGCTACATCCGGAGCGGAATCTGCAGGTCGGCGACCTCGTCCTCGTACACGAAGACAACACACCACCACAGCAGTGGGTACTAAGACGAGTCGCAGCAACCGTAGAAGGTCAAGACGGCAAGGTGCGAGTGGCAGAGGTGGCAACGAAAGTAGGCACAATCAAGCGGCCCATTCATAAGCTCGCCCTGCTACCCATCAACGTTGAAGGATCATGATCCTGTCAAGGTGGCCGGTGTTACATCAAGCGACCTCCTTTAAACATAAATATTACTCTTTTTAAATATTCTATTAAACTAATAAATTAGTTAATTTTATATTAAATATTGAATTAAAATGTTAAGGATTTTATTTTATATAAAGTACTCACCCCAATAGTGTTGTTTTATATACTCACTATAATTGTCTAGCATATTGTAACGAAATGAATTCTACTTACCCCTTTTTTGTAACTACATACTTACGCGTCCCGTTAGTTTAAGCCGTTAGATTAAGGTTTAGGCTAAGTGATAAAATTCCTCGAATAAAGAATTCAATTGCGTAGGAAGAACTTTCGCGAGCGGTCGTTTATTTAATTTTTCGGTACAGGCAATTTTTCACACATTCCCAATTGACTAACTTGTCTCAAAAAAGCTTGAGACTTTTCAAACCAAAAAGTTTCTCCAAAAAGTTTCAAAATCAATTCTCGATTTTTGAAAACCAACAAAAGCCTTTTGTACAGTTTGCATTAATTGACTCTGGGGAAGATGTGGCTCCAATTTTTATACGTTGTACAATAACCCTCCCTTAACCGCGAAAGTAAAATGTATCGGGTAGCTATCTTGAACAAAGCAGTTACCACCACTTAAATAGATTTTAACTGCTGACGGAACCAAAATATTTTTATGTTCTTGCAATATGTTGGTCCAGAGTACACCCAACATTTATTTTACTTTTATGTCTAAAGTGAAAAATGTTAGTCGAAACTTAACATTTATTCTTACGTTTTTTGCAATTTATTAAAATAATGTTCACATCAAAAGAAATAAATACAACATTTCACGAATATATATAAATATGTATATATATACAAATGTATATTTCGGCCATTAYGTCCCATACCATCAAACCAATGAAGCAATATCCAAATATCCCTTTAATTTTCCAGTCACAAATAGCAAAATTAGTCAAAATGAAATGGATTTATTTCTTTAATATAAATATTTTACGGCCTATAAAATACAGAAGTTAAAACGATTCCAAATTTGATTGGTTTCAGTTTTGTTAACCTGATGGTTGTTTGATCAGCATAAAGCAAATCCAGGAAGCTAAGGAGTTATGTATGCATATATATTAGGTGTTTTTTTCTTTTTGAACTATAAATTTTTTATGCTATGGAATTTTCATGGATTTTCATGAATATATGAACATGACACTTTATTTCTTAAGATAGAATTATATCGTCACCTGAAATGCAAAATAACGTAACATTTTCGGAAATTTACAGTGGTATGAATAAAACACGAAATTAAATAGAAGATGAGTGAAAAAAAAAATATTTTATTATTGGTTAAAACTGGTTTATATCTGAGCACACAACCTGAAAATATTGAAAATATGAAATATTATGTATGTAATTTGAAGTAGTGAATCGTAATCAATAAGACACTCAATTTAGAATTTTTTGATTATACGTTATTTTGCATTTCATGTGACGATATGTAGAATCATCTACGTCAACAAAAATCAACGCAACCAAAAGAAGCAACCATGGAGAATTTGCAAAATTGACAGAAGGAGTTGGGCGATCCGGCTTCGTTGGAGGAGCAAAAATTTCTGAGCGGAAAATTAGAAAAGCTTCATGTCTGGAATTATTTAGCATATTCAGACTATTATAAAAGAGTTAACAGCAAATCATAACAACAAGCAGATGATTACACTGCGAAAAACTACTACGATCATGTAATTCAAATAAAGGAAAATTCCATTCAAAATTTAAAAGTTCAAAATGTTTCCGAAGGTCCTTCAGCAGTAAGCAGCAAGTGGCTGATTGGATCTTTGCAACAAGGCAGTGAAAAAAGCTATAAACGGCGTGCAAAAAAGCTCAAAAATACATTTGACGAAACTAAGCAAAACGAACTGGATTCTCTCGAGCAAATGAGAGAATTCAAGACCAAGCTTCAAATACAATTTGAATATGTAGAAGAAGCTATTTAGAGACTCAAAATATCCAACTAAAAGTAATAACGGAAAACTCTATTGATTATCAAGTAGAAAATTTCGAGAAAAAGATACAATTACTCTCGAAATACTTACAGAATAATTAAAGAGGAACAATACAACCCAAAAATGTGTTCTAGTATAGTAAATGCAGGAAATTAAAATTCCGATATATTATGGTGAAATGAAACTATGGTCGTCATTCCGCGATCTTTTTAAAAGTTTGGTGCATAATTCAGAGCACTTTACTAAAATGGAAAAGATGTTCCGATTAAAGACATCATTAGGTGGAGAAGTTGGTATATTCATTCAACATCTACCAGTAACAGATACAAATTACGAAGCTGCTTGGCAAATTCTTGAGCCTTCTCCTCCAAGTCTTCAAAAGCAGCCACAGGGAACACCTACATTTTACGTATACAGCTGCACAAGAACTGCAAGGTTCCTTTGCATCAAATTATTGAATGCAGAAAGTTCCAGGCATTGCCTACAATGAATTGAAGGAAATTCGTAACAAGCAAAAAAAGGTAAGAGAGTTTTAAGCGTTGCGATCTTAAGCTGCTCAGCTACAGAACCAAAAGTTTCAACAGCCAAAATTATGAATTAGATTAAAGTTTATAATTTTTAAATGTTACTTGTTAAGAGTAGATAAAATATTTTTTTTAATGGTAAAGAGAGAATATGTTAGATCAAATGTGCTGGAATGAGAATTGAAATCGTGATATATACGGCGGAAGGGTTCGTTTAACTCGAAATTTGTTCTAGAAAATTTTAAAAGCAAAGGTCTAAACTGCCTGGTAGAGCGAGCGGGAATGTTAAAATTAATATCAGACAAGAGAGATGGGCTACAGACTGACCCATTGATGAGTTTTACAAGAAATATTAACCAAGCCTTTCCCTGCGACTAGCGA
>NW_017534598.1:33820-41360 GCF_001853355.1 Bactrocera latifrons
AACAAGAAATTAGTGGAGAGATCCGGAAGGTTATGTCGTCTGTTATAATTGCTTCAAAATAATCGACCAAGGATCTCAAAAACTACTATTTCCGAAGAAGCAGGTCAAATACTTCATTTACCTAAAAGAAGAGAAGTATGTCAACCAAAAGGTTTAGGCAATACCGCATAGGGAGTGTCCATTTTAAAAATCAGCAATAAAATCAATCCGAGATTCCTTAGTCCAGTCATTATAGTAAGTTTACTTCGGAATTCGAGATACCCAGCTGTAAGTCCGTAAATACTGGTATATTGACAACCTAAAAGTTGTCTCAAAACCTACGTTTGGTAGGGTGTACGCAACTATTAAATTTCAAGGTCAAAGGTCATAAAAATCGTTTTTTTTTTATTTGTTAAGGAAAATATAGGAATTATATTTGAATTTAAACCTAATTAATATTAATAAGTTCTTACATGATAAAAAAAAAATAAATTATGGATTTATATTTTATTAAAAAATATCATTCAATACATTTATTTTTATTAAAAGTAAAAAAATGGAATAAATGGTACAAAAACTACAATTTATAATTTTAATCGTCTTCTTCCTCTTCATCGTCGTCTTCCGGCTGCTGGTAAATTTCAAACTGGTCTTCATTATCGTCTTCAACGACATTTGCCTCAAGTTCTTTCATGATTTCGGGGTCGAAAGTTCCATCTTCGTTAATGTCGCTCTGATATGGTAGAGCACTGAGAACATTCCCGTATTGCAGCCATACATTTTGTTTTTAAATGATCAATTTGTCCTTTCCAGTTTTTGACGATGACTTCTTCTAAGAAATGTAATAAAGTTTTTGGAATTTCTTGATTAACTTTATCCAACATTTTACTAGGAGGTGGATAAGATTTAGTTTCAACTATAGATGTTCGGATATCTTCTTTAATAATTGCTGCTGCAGCTTCTACAATTCTTAGCCATTCTGCTTCAGGATCCATTTTTTTACTTTCCTACCAAGCTTTTGATAGAATATTAGCTTGTGCATCACGGAAAGAAATGATTTTGAAAGCTCCAACTTTCTTCGTAATTACGATATCGGTACTTAACCGATGTAGTCTTGAAATGATGGTTTTATCATCTTTCATATACCCTGTCAAAACGTCTTTAAGTTCTTTTAGTGTGAATTGAGAACCATCATTATTTTCGATGTAATTGAAAATCTCTAACATAGCTTGTGTATCATGATTATCTTGAAGAGGCTTCTCAAGAGGCGATGATGATGATGATTTATTTGAAAAGTTTGTAAAGCAAGCAGCAAGGTACTTCGCTTCAGCAGCGATCAAATCATACTGTAAAATTATACGACTTTTCACCAATTCTCCGAAATCAACCCCACGTTCTTCTGCTTTTTTGATAACAGTATCTTTGAACTCAAGAGTACTCACATTTTATCCGCCTGTATTTTTCTCTTTTCCTTTTGTCTGCAGCCACATCAGCAACTTCGCCACAAAATAAACATTGATTCTTAAAATCAAACACTTCACCTCGTTTTGTACGGAGTACTAATGGAGAAGTTATAGTTTCTCCTTCTTCTTGTTTCCGKTTTGCTGCTGGGTATAGTTTTTACTAATGTAAACACTTCGGCACTTTTCATGCACTTTAACAGAGGTTACTGATTTTAAATAATCAAATTTTCCGTCGTTTCGTTCGACACTTGCAGTTCGCAGAAATTTCATACYGCGCACTACTTCAATAAGCGATTCACCTCCCGAATCTGACTTATTACATTGAAAACACAAATCAGCCATTGTTTTTGAAATTTACCAAGATACGATTCAAACTGAAACATAGAGAAGACGGTCGTAAATATACATCTTGAACATCTGTCCCTACTGGCTATAAACAGAAAGGTATGTAGTGTATAATAAGGGCCCGTATAATTCCCAGGTATAATTTTTGACGTAGTGGAAGGRTTTTAAAATTTACAGATTTTAAAGACGATGCACTTAATTATTTTATATTTAAAATGTCATTAGTGTTAATGGGAATATAATTATATTATGATTTAAGTTATTCCCTTAATTATTTTTTAATTTTAGGAAACGGTGATCAGTATTATTGAATAGATATAGATTTAAGGCTTGAAGATATTGATAAAATATAATATAATAGTTAATAAAAATTTACAAATATTTATAATCATTGATTTATCGATAGTTCATCAACTATATATGGCGCGTTTTTGACCGGAGGCACCGGTTGACCTGAAGTGATGCTGTGACTGCGCGCCCTCCGCCCTCTATCTCGAAAACGGTTCACCGTATGAAAAATTTTTTCAAATAAAATTTGTAGAGAACTTTGTATTCTACAATATTGATAATAAATACAAACAGCAAAAAACCCGTGGAAATGAGATATTTACAAAAAAAAAGGGTGTCAATATGCAAGTATTTACAGACTTACAGCTGGGTATCTCAAATTCCAAGGTTCTTACCTAATTTAAGCTTAAATGACTGGACTATAGGCAACGAAGCATACAATGTCGTAGCACTAGCTTTGCCAAAATTAGGTAGTGCTCAACCACACAAATCGTTTAAATGAGATGTAGAATAATAGAAAAACTTTAGCTGATCCCAATTTCAATAAATCAGATCGAATCGATGGCGTAAGAAGACATATTTAAAAAGGATCGAATACTAGCTCAAGCTACGAAATTGGGCTGGATATACAACAAAATTTTAGCAGCGGTTACTACAACATTGGAGAAGTTTTGCGGATTAGAAGACACTAAAACTCTACCAGATGAAGCAGATTATGATGAATGCCTAAAATTTTTTGAAAAAAACTACAGTAAAAGTTGAAAATAATCGATTTGTCATCAATCTACCTTTTAAAAAAGAAAAAGAATTAGCCGACTCTTGCAAACAAGCTATGGCGAGGTTTCTTAATATTTAGGCTGTTCACGATAAGGTGGTTATCGGGTTATGTGGTTATTAGATTAAAAATAATCTCTATGATCCGTGAACATCCCGTATTGATGGTTATATGCTTATTTTTACACCAACAGCTCTTCATTGTTTACATTTTAAGTTCAATGAAATTTCTACTTATAAAATGCCTAAACAAAGTTTAAAAAGCATCAATATTGTAGAATGTAAATTGAATTTAAAATAAGTTCTGCTATTCAGAAAATGGACTTTATTGAAGGTGTGTGCTAATAAGCATCCGTATCCGCATAATAATCCGAATTTTAAGGTTTCAAAAGATTCTTTGTATAAAATTTGCAGACACAATGCAATTGTAAACAAAAAACAGCTGTTAATAGMMKAATTTCCAATTAGAAAATATAAATGGAAATGCCATTCGCTTAGTTTTATTTATTTTTTGTGCTGCCATTTAGTAAAACWCCAACGACTTTCTAACACTGGAAATAAGCAAACAACCTCATAATCTGTAAACAAGGGTCTGGGTTGGTCAAAGTTGGTTATTTTGTCATACCGCATTTTGTTGTTGCTTACTTAATCACATAAACACATAACCCAATAACCACCTTATCGTGAACAGCCTAATTGAAAAAAGGTTCGCTACAAATGACGAGTTAAGAAAACAATACGTGCAATTTTTGAGAAAATATTTAGAAATGGGTCACAAGAAAAACGCAAGTGAAAATAGATGCAGAAAATACTATTTGCCACATCAAGCTGTGATTCGAGAAGACAGTCTAACAACTAAGCTACGAGTAGTTTTCGATGCGTATGCAAAAACTACAAATGGAAGTATGTAGTTTAAATGGCATCCTCTTCATAGGACCGAGACTTCAAAVAGATATATTTGACATTATAATCAAATATAGACTTTGGCATTATTATTAACAAGTGATATTGAAAAGATGTTTCGGCAAATTAAAATAACAGAAAGTGATCCAAGATTATCAACGTATATTGTGGAGAGAAACAAAAGGAGAGCCGAGAGAAGAATACAAACTACAAACAGTTATGTATGGGACAGCATCACCTCCTTTCCTGGCAACGAAAACTTTACAAGATATTGCCTATTTCTGCGAGCCTCACAACTCTTTGCATTCAAATATCATTAAAAAGGACTTCCACTAAATGACGATTTAATGACAGGAGCAGATTCAATAAATGAATGTAAGGCCATGATGGATGTCGATTCAAAAAATGGCGCAAATGAAGTAATAAAAATAGCAGTAGACGAAACAATAAAAACATTGGGTATTCAATGGGAACCTACCAAAGACATGTTTGGATTTAATACGAATCTTTCAACGCAAAAGCTAGTTACAAAAAAGCAAGCTTTATCTGATTTAGCGCACTAAATGTGATGGCTTTCCCCAATAACAGTAATATCAAAGTTGTTTATACAGAAACTTTGGTTGATGAATCTCAACTGAGTCGAGTTACTTGGCGAGAATTTAACAAAAGCAGCATATACCAGAGATAAAAAAATAAGAGGACAAAAATACCCCGAATACTTAGTAAAGTCAGAAATGAAAGAAGCTGAAGAAATATTAATAAGATATCAGCAAAAATTACCATTTAGAGAGGAAATTATGAGTTTCGAATTCAAAAATTAAATGAGTAAAAAAAGTAGCATTGCATGCTTAAATCCAATTTCGGATAGTAATGGAATCCTGCGTGTAGGATGTAGGTTGGGTAGTGCACATCTTAAATCAAAAAGCACCCAATAATATTAAATTACTCACATTTGTCATTATTAATAATTGAAAATGTACATAAAATAACCTTGTATGGAAGACACAAGTTAATGGAAGCAATGATTCGAAGGAATTATTGGATTAAAGAATTCCATAAAAAAGACAATTTCAACTTGTAGTCGATGCATACATTACCGCAAAGAAGTAACAAAACAAATTATGGGAAATCTTCCATAATTTCGAGTATATATGTCAATTCCATTTACACACGTTGGTATAGACTATGCCGGGCCGTTTCATATGAAATGTTCAACAGGAAGAGGGCAAAAAACATTTAAAGGATACATAGCTGTATTTGTTTGAATGACAACAAAAGCTATTCATTTAGAAGCAGTAAGTGATTTAACAACCGAAGCGTTCCTAGCTGCTTTTTAAAATTTTTTTGCTAGAAGATGTAAAAGTGCATATATATTCGGACAATGGAAYAAATTTTGTCGGAGCTTGTAGAAGATTAAACCTAGATTTCAAAATAGCAATCGAGAAAAATTCAACCGTATTAAAAGCCGAAAAATTCAATAGCATTTGGGCCGCCGGCAGCTCCTCTCTTCGGACGAATTTGGGAGGCAGGAGTCAAGTCGGTTAAATATAATTTAAAAAGAGTGATAGGCGAAAGTAAATTGACATTTAAGGAAATGATTACTTTGCCATCACAGATTGAAGGAGGGGTATATTGACGACCTCTATGTGCAATATATAGTGAATATTTATGAAAAACAAAAACTTCCGACACTCACCTTGTGACGATTTCGAAAAAATTAAGGTTGAAGATGATGACTACGTATGAGCGCACGGACCGACAAAAACCAAAGAGAGGTCGGCGCCGTCCGTCTCGTGTGTAGTGTAGATGATGTCGGTGTGTCGGGTGTAAGGTGTGGATGATGAATATGGTGTAGATGTGTGGATGATATGGATGGTGTAGGAGTATTATATTAAGAGAGAGGTGAGGTGCTCATTTAGCCATCCCGCCCCCCCTAAACGACTGTTTAGCCTAAAAGGCGCTGCAGCTGTTGCAGCGTTGCCACAACGCTGCTCAGACCCGTGGATCGACGAGGGGATGGTCCAGTCTGTCGACGCCGCAACGAGGTTACACTCCTCTGGTGTATGACACTATCGGCGGGTGGAAGTCGGGAGACGCCGCTGCGATGGTTGGATGGCCGGTGCGCTTCGCGTGACGCGCTGCGATGTAGCAGCGTATGAGGTGGCCGGTGATACATTTGGCACAGCCCCCGTGACTCACACTCATGAGTGTGCGACAGGCAGTTGAGGCAATGCCCGTGGGCCTGAGCAACTTGCTGCCGTTACAAAGGCCGCATACCCCTAAAAATTCCACGGGGTTGCGACTGGTGTATCTACATCCAAGGTGATCTGTGTAGAGAAGATTGTTAATTATACATATGGGCATATCTCAGAAACTGTCTACCAACCAAAAATATTTGAACTTAATCCAACCTAATTTTTTTTTAATGGGGCATTAGAATAGATATCCAATTTTATAAATTTATAAAAAAAAAATTATTTCGATGATGATTAATACAAAAATTATTACCAAATCCAACCCTACCTCAGGTCTCTTCAGGTGTTATACAAAAAAAAGTGAATTTTTTTACGTGTTCATCATTGCTTTAGTATTAACATAGATCGTCCAATCGGAAGCCATATTGTTATTCACTCAATTCTCCCTAAAATTTGTAAAAAAAAAAATTTCATTTACTTTTCTGGAAACATTAAAATTTTGTATGAAATGTTGTAGTGTGCGTAACGGAAAATCAGGTTTTTTTTATATTGTGAGTAGAAAAAAATTTTTTTTTACAAATCATCTATAATTTTAATTTAAATAAATATCCTGCTTTTAAGAAAAAAATTTTCATTCTACAATTAAAAATCAAAAAATTACAGCATATTCATTTCTGTGGCGTGCTTAACGATTTAAGTTCTCACAAAAATTACAATGGAAACCTTTTCAATTTTTATTCAGTTTTCTTATCACTTCGCTTCTTAAATCTATTCTTCGCCTACTATAATCGTACCGATTAGCGATTATTTTTTTAAACGGTAAATTTCACGTKGTCTCGCCTTTGGTTTCGTTTGAATCATTTGCAATTATCTTTCAGTGTCACTTTAGATTATCGGTATTGGTACCACAGAAAATTGTTTGTTTACAGTATAATATTTAAAAATAACAGTTGAAAAACGGGTGCAGAGCGTGTGCGAAAATATCACAAAAAAATACAATCCAGTGAAAACTTAACACAAATAGAACGTTTAAAAAATGCGAAAAGAATGAAAATTTATAGAAAAAATCTTAAAGAAAAACTTAAAAATGACGATTCATTATCAAAAAAAGTAAAGGCTGGCCACCGAAACCGTATGCAAATTTATAGAAAGAAAATAAAGGAACAAAAACAACAAGAGCAACCAATAATATCGTTGGATGGTGCATATAGGTGCAAAAATACCCTTTACAAGGCCTTAAATAAAGTGGAATTAGCGTTACCAAAAGATATTAACAAAAAAAACAAGGAAGGAAGGGCTAAGTTCGGGTGTCACCGAACATTTTATAGTCTCGCATGATAAAGTGATAATCGAGATTTCAGGCGTGGTTGTGAACCGATTTCACCCATATTTGGTAAATGTCATCACGGCGTTAAGAAAATATTATATACCGAATTTCAATGAAATAGGTTGAGTACTTCCTGAGATATGGTTTTTGGTCCATAAGTGGACGACGCCGCGCCCATTTTCAATTTGTAAAAAAACCTGGATGCAGCTTCCTTCTGACATTTCTTCCGTAAAATTTAGTGTTTCTGACGTTTTATGTTAGTCGGT
>NW_017534598.1:43095-45863 GCF_001853355.1 Bactrocera latifrons
TGGTGAAAGCTCAGAATATTGTTCTTAATAACGCCCATGATTTTTTTAAATTGGCAAAAATTAATGTAAATGGTATTTCTATTTTATATGTAATATATATCTTTCGGAGATGGGTTAACGTTAAGAGCATTCCCGGAATAAAAAGCAACCATTATTTTTCATTTCTTAATGAAACTGAGCTCGAAATAGCACTAACGGCAGATTCAGCAAAACATAAAATTTATTTATAAACATATATATTTTAATAAATTATCTTATCTTATTAAAAAAGAGTATAAATTGTTTTGTTAAAACGTTCACGGCCATTGATAAAAAACTACAATATTTTTTGGCTGCAAGTAAGTTATTTTAGAATTCTCTTATATTCATCTTTTTTTAAGGTATTTCATTTGGTGTGCTTTATTATACAAAATTTGCTGAAAATTACGAAAACATACCTCAACCTTCAAAGCTACTTCCATTTTTGTAGCGTGCGTAACAATACTTTGAGATCAAATTTTTCGCAGCTTAAACCTATTACAAAAAATATTTCGATGACATTCGAAAGTACACACAAATCCCACTAAACACTGTGTATAACTTGAAGGTATGTCTTTTGAAAGACCAAAAAATTGTTATATTTCAATCCGAAAACGCGTACGAATGTGGCGTTCGTAACGCAGGATTTGCCCATATCTGTGATATAAATTGATATGGGCAATCGCGCCACGATATGTGGCATGAACGGGTCGTCGTATTGATCGACCTTTTTTTTTTTTTTTTTGTTAGTTTTCTTCGTTGGTTTTTTACGGTTTGTTATTTTTAACGATTTGTTTTTTTTAACGGTCGGTATTGGTGTATTTCTCGTATTATTGTTAAATGTAGTGATTTTATTATATCGCGATATTATCGGTTTGGTTKTTTTTCGGTTTTCGGATTCGCGGTCGTCGTTTGTTGGTAAAAACCACAGCTTCATGAGCGGTCTGGTTAGTGTTCCCTTTTGCGTACGGAGATCCACAACTCGTATGTGACTCCACGCCTGGCTCAGGTATGGCCAGGGTGGGTGCTCCTTTTAGAAAATGCCCTGGCGTTAAGGCGGTGAAATCTGAGGGGTCTTGCGAGAGTACTGAGCTCCAATAAAAGTTGTGCCATTATCGCTCATGATCTTTGATGGGTAGCCACGTCGAGCGACGAAGCAACGAAACGAGCAAATGCAGCGAGAAAAGCCTCCGTCGTCAGATTACTACATAGCTCAAGATGTACTGCCTTTGTCGTGAAACATAGAAGGACCGCCACGTAGCCTTGCATGAGAGTGGGAGACCTTAACATGGACGCCTTTACCTGGAAAGGTCCAGCAAAATCAACACCTGTTGTGGTGAAAGGTAGAGCGAAATTGCAGCGTTCTGGTGGAAGTGCTGCCATAATCTGCGTTCGCATTTTCTGTTTGTGCATAGTGCAAATCTTGCACGTGAAGATGCACTGCTTGATTTGCGGCTTAAGACGGGGGGTATAATACTCTTGGCATACCATATGTTGCATGAGGCRATGTTCGGCGTATAGCATTAAGATGTCGATGTAGTTGAGGAATAATGTGGCAAATGGTGACTTCTCGGGTGGCGTTCATTGTATGTTAGGCTCAAATTAGCAAGCCGACCATTGGCAAGAAGTAGACCTTTCGTGTCCAGGAATGGGTTTAGAACTAAGAGTGAGCTCTTTTTGTCAATCGGCTTCGATTCTCTTAGTAGTGATATATCGCGGCTGAAGTAGCGCGCTTGTGTATATGCGATTAGTGCGACYTTKGCTTTTTGTAACTCTAGGTGCGTCACTGTGTTGCATGGGAAATTATGTGATCCCTCGACTTTGCTTTTGAGTTGTTCTATTAATTTGAACATATAGGCAACTACTCTGAGAGCTCTTGGATACGATGAAAATCCTTCAAGAATGTCGTCATCATATATTAATGTGTGAAATGTGGCGACCACCACCACCACCAGAGGGTTTTGGTGTCAAGGTGCAGTTGCTCGCACCCTCTTGTACCTAGATCGGCAGGATTGTCAGCACTGGCGATGTGACGCCAAGTGGCTGATTGCACTAGGTCAAGTAGTTGAGACGTTCGGTAGAAATGTACGTGTGTTTCCAACTACGCTAGTACAATTTTTGAATCGGACCACATATAKAGTTTGCATTTTGTCATGTTTAAATGCATTTGCACCATGGCTACTAATTTAGAACGTAGTAGTGCGCCACATAGCTGAAGTCGTGGGAGACTTATAGTTTTTAAAGGTGCCACCTTTACTTTTGCTACTAATAAGTGGCTTGTGGTCGTGGTGTCGCCTTGCGTGCGCACATAGATAGTAGCGCAGTATGCCTTTTCAGAGGCGCCACAGAAGCCATGTAATTCGACTTTGTGTTCGGGGTAGTAGTTTACCCATCGACAAATAGAAGGAGTAGTAATTGCCGTTGACGATTTTCTCCCCTGGATTTACTTCCTCCATATGATTTAAATAGAGGTATTCTTTTAACACACCATCATATTCAGATTTGAGTTCACCCTTTTCAAGTAGGTCTCTTTCCATACTTAAAAACTGCTGCATTGCAGAGGTGCGAGAGTGAGCCAAGGCGAGTGTGTTAGGAAATTGTTGGTTAAGTGGTCGCCGTACGACGCACCGACCGTTTTCTGATCTAGTAGTTGTGGCTTTGTAAAAGTCTTCACAATACTGATCTTCTGGTGTTGTAATTGAAATGGGGGGAGTTCTTCTAACTCCCAAAATTTTCTCAATTGTGAATTG
>NW_017534599.1:0-7769 GCF_001853355.1 Bactrocera latifrons
CAATGTTTGTGCAGCGCAAACGTAAAATGTAGAAGTATTGAGGCGTGCGCACCACTGATTTAAATAGAAATTTCCAAATCTATTTAAAACTTACCTTTTCCCATAATTTATCCTCGAAATATGCCTTTATGTATTGTGACAGCTGACACATTTACTTATCGTGTCATTGCACGAAAATAAACTACTTTTGGTCTGACATATTTTACAGCTATTACAAATATTTTCCCGCGTGTATTTCTCTCTCTGAAATTTTTCCTATAATTGCACCTTGCAAGGCGTTTTCAAGAGCAAGAAAATCCCCTGTAGTGAAATTAGATATGATTCGCATAGTAGGCACATATCAGGTGTTCTCATATATGTATATGTTCATAATTCAGTGAAATATAATATGAATTATAATAAAAAAGAAATTCGAAACCAATTAATAGCTTCTGGTGATGAAATATTTATATAATGGAGAGCACCTCACTCTTCTTTCACCTCTTATTAGGCTGCTGCCTTTTTCTCTTAGTGGGGGGCGCATTTTCTCCATTCAATCATAAGAAAAACTGTAACAAATCTTTATAATTTAAGAAGAAATTTCAACATCTATTTAAAACTTACCTTTCTCCATAATTTAACGGCGAAATATGTCTTTATGTAGTGTGACAGCTGGCACATTTACTTATGATGTCATTACACGAAAATAAACATTAGTTTTAGTCTGATATATTTTATTTTTATTTTATTTTATTATTACTCACGCCAATCGGCTATACACAAAGAAGTATAACAAAAAAGAAGGAAGAAGGCATATAAGGGCACAATTCCGATTTCTTTGGCGCCGCGATCTGAAGGTACCGTTGGAAAGACGAAGTCTTCCTGATTAAAAAATATATATAGGTTCCGCAAACGCTTAGTAGATATTCGACCTTAAAGTTCAAAAATTCGCAAAATTCGTACATTTCAAGACGCTATTTCACCACATTAAACACACTTTATTCACATTTTTCACTTCAAATTAATTAAACTAAGTAACTTAATATCTTACGCTTCTAGCAGGTTTTTAACTTAAAAAATATGCATTTTAAAAATTACATTTTACACTCGGAGTTTAACCATTTGTTTACCAAAAATTACGATGAAATGGAGCGCTGCCATGTGATGATAAGGCAATTCGCTGAAATTCCTCTTTTTCGCAAAAATTCCTCTACTCATGCATTTGGATATTTTCTTTTTTAAATTTATTAAGCAAATAGGTAATATTATATACATTTATTAGTAATATTATACAATAATATTGTATATACATATGTATAAGTAATATTATATAATAATATTACGTAATAAAGTGTAAATTATATTAGTACAGTACGAAAATTCAAATTTTAGGAAAGGAGTACTCCGCGAAAATACTTCAGTCCACCCTGGTATTCACTCGGCCAGGGCTATTTTTTTAAAGCGCGGCCGAAAGCCGCCAACGCAGAAAGGTGTACTACKCGAAAGTACTTCAGTCACCCCGGGTATTTGCTCRACCAGGGTTATTTTTTTAGAGCGCGACCGAAGGCCGCCAAGGCAGAAAGGTGTACTACGCGAAAGTACTTCAGTCATCCCGACATGATATTATATAAATTTTATAATACTATATTATCATAGAGTTTTAGTTATATGTGTTTATTAAATATAAATCACATATTATACATATACATACTATATGTAAAATGTATAATACGTGGAAAAAGTTTACACAACTCAATTATAGCTTAAAAAATGGTAGAAAGTATTTTTTATTATAATTAATGCAGAAAAAAGAATCACGCAAAATAACAAACAAAGAAAAATCGTTAAGAATCCTACATATTAGGTGTTTAAGATGTGACAACGTTCGTTTTCTTCATAATTGTAAACAATCTGCAACGCCGAGTTCGCTAAGTGATTTTTAAATTAATAAAGTTAGGTGAAATCTTACAAAATAAAAATGAAATCAGAACTTATTTCAATGTTTTGAGTGCATATTTAAATATACAGAGTGAAATACGTGAATAAATTTAATGGAAGATAGAGAAATACCTTGTGTTATTAGTGCATATTTTTGAACTTTTAATCGTGAAAATTTAAAAAAAAAATATAAGTAATTTTTATATAAATTTTGATATTCCTCCTCTGGAGAAACTCCCCCATCCAGACATACCCCATTTATACGTCAATTCCGGTTTTTTACCCCTCCGCCAAAGTAATCGGAATCGTGCCCATATAAGTATTTAAACGAGACTTAATTGTGAACATTGCAAAAATCAATGTCTTGGTGTATCATTACCAGATCATTACTAGGGTTATACTATACTTTAAGCTCATGTAACCTATTAACATCAGGAGAGTGCATTTTGACTAGGTCTGATCACAATCACACATTAATGATTCATTATTAACCCCTTAATCCTTGAGACGTAGCTCGCATACGTACAACCAAACATATTAATATTTTGATAATATCTATTGACTAAGTTTACAACTCTGCTCCTCGGTCCACCCCGCACGTAGTTTTTCGAAGAGTTGACTGTTTTTAACAGTCTATGCGACCTAAACCCAGGCATACGGCCTACAAGGCCGAATTGTTCCAAAATTTCCGGAGAGTCCATTAATCCATTTAGTGATTTAAAAGCAAACGAGAGATATGATACTTGTCTCCGACTCATCAGGTCACAAATCCCAAATTGGCCACGAACCTCCTCCGAGCCTCCGACCCATCCTTTACGTCCCAGGAAGTACACGACATATTTACAGAGCTTCTTCTGCACTCTCTTCACTTTGTCAATGAGACAGTCGGTATGAGGAGACCAAACCAATCAACAATACTCTAAAATCGGACGCACCAAGGTCGAGTACAGCCTTCCAAACGTATCAGCATTCCTGAAGTCACTTCCGCATCTGAATATGAACTCAAGTGTCCTGTATGCCTGTGATGTAATTTTGTCAATGTGCCCGGCGAAATTTAGTGCATTGTCAATGATAACACCAAGATCTTTTACTACTGTGACTTCTTCTAGCTGATGATCCGCGATACGGTAAACAGCTGGACGACGACTCAAAGACCGTGACAAGAACATCACCATGCACTTTTATAAATTTAAACTCAATTTATTTTCCTCGCTCCACTCCTCAAGTCTATCAAGGTCTTGCTGTAATGCACTAATATTATCGACAGYGCTTATCTTCTTGAAAATCTTGAGGTCATCAGCATATAGTAAAAATTCCGACGATATTTTGTCCCCAATGTCGTTGACAAATATGCTAAACAACACTGGCCCCAGAGGAGAACCCTGTGYGACACGGGACGACACTTTAAACTCGGACGATACATAGCCATTGACTCGCACCTTCAGGAATATCCCAGTCAAGTACATTTCCCGCCACTCCGTAGCGATCCATCATCGCTATTAAGAGCTCATGATCCACCATGTCGAAGACTTTGCTGAAGCCCGTGTAGATAGTGTGAACTGTTTCACMMTTGTCCAACGCTCTCAGCACGTAATCGACATACAGGTAAAGGTTTGTAGCCGTAGACCTGCCGCCAAAGAACCCGTGTTGTTCGAGATCGTATTYTGGAAGGCGAAATTCACCTGCTGCAAAACAAGTTTCTCAAACAACTTTGCCATTGCCGGCTGTATGCATATTGAYCTGTAGTTGGACACCTCAGATCTCGACCCTGCTTTGTAGTTTGGACAAATMTACGAGCGTTTCCATGCCGACGGAAAAACAGCCATCTCCAGGGAATTACTAAAAATGTGGGTTATTGGTTCGGCGAGTCCGACTGCACAGCTCTTCAGTAATATGTTCGGTATTCCATCTGGTCCGGCTCCCTTCTTTCCATCTAGTGAGTTCCTATAATTTCACATCGTAGGTAGTCAATGTTTAGACAGCTTAAGCTGTGGGCATTGGTTCCCCATTATCATAAACTTTCTCTGCATAGATGCTGCCAAAGAACGACCCGAACAGATTGCTCACTTCCCCACCCGTCGTAGCTACACTGTCTTTCCACGACACGGAGGATGGAATATCCATATTGTTCCGTCTTCTGCTTTTGATGAATTTCCAAAACTGACTCGAATCCACCCGTACAAGCTCCTCCATCCTGGACGTGTAGGCGCTGTAACACCTTTTGCCGATTCTTTTGCACTCCGACCGCAACCGACGAAAAACATTGTAGGCGTAACTGGTTTTTAATCTCTTGTATGTTATGCGCATCCTTTTTCTGCTGTATTTTCCCTATCAGCTTTTAGAGAACCAACATGGATAATTGCTTTTGCTGTTTGTATGGACAGCTGCTGGGGAGATTATAGTTGCCAACGATAATCAATGCACAGTTGGGATATTTTTCCTTCAAATACGAAATTGTTGGCAAATGACTCGCATACTTATCCAACGACGACAGTGGCGGAAGATACACACATCCAACTAATAGATCGCCCTCAGTACATTTTACTTTAATAAAAACCTCTCTGCTTGTTTGATTGTTTCTATCTTTCCTAAATATTAAATACGTATCGTCTACCAATTCACTATCTGATATTGATTCATGAAGCCATGACTCGCTAACACAAATCAAGTCACATTGATGTCCTGCTGATGAGATTAAGAACTCTTTTAATTTTGTTCTTAATCCCCGAGTATTTTGATAGTATATATGTAACTTACGAATCTTTAAGCTTTTCTTTTGACCGAGTTTCGGACCAACCTCTGAGATCTCCTGTGGTAATGAAGCGACAACCTTCTCTAAATTATCCAGACGTCGATCATAGCCTACCGGCTTCTCAAACTCCGGCACGTTGAAAGCAATAACCTCTCTTTCTCGCTTATTGCGATCATTTATCTCCGATATTATAATGTTGGGATGAACATTAAGTGCATCGAAGGATGTTAATTTATTCTCGACAGCGCCGACTTTATTTTCTAATTGCTTATAATGCTGCGAGATTGCTCTGTTGTTCTCTGCAAACTTGTTCAAGTCCAGCCGAATCCTTGCAACGCTGGTCTGAATATTTTTTTGAACGGTGCTAGATATTTCTCAAACTCTGATTTGCTTGTTGATAACGGCAAATCCTTGTCGTCCTCATCACTATCATTGACAGCCTCAATAATACTAACCTCTGAGTGACAACCAGAGCATCGCCAGTCAATACGGTCAGTTTTCCGAAACGCAGCAGCAATTTTCTTGAAACCATCGTCACTCAAGTCGCTGCACTTCTTGTGGAACCAATTTTTACAACTATTGTAGCTAATACTTCCTGAGTTTCCCCTTATAATCTTGGAGCAAGTTATACACAAGCGTTTACTCGACGCCATTGTTGCCAATTACAGCTATTACAAATATTTTCCTGCGTGTATTTCTCTCTCTGAAATTTCTACTATACTTGCATCTTGCAAAGGTCCTCCAAGAGCAAGAGAATCCCTTGTAGTGTAATTAGATATGATTCGAATAGTAGGTACWTAGGAGGTGTTCTTATATAATATGCATATGTTCAAAATTCAGTGAGATATAATATAAATTATAATAAAAAAATAAATTCGAAACCACTTAGTAGCTTCTTAGTTGAAGATAAACGAAAGTAGTACATAGTAAACAAATTAAATAATATATTAGCGACTATGGCTATGCGTCAAATGATTTCTTTAAATACGCGGTTCTAAATTCAAAAATCCAACTTCTTTATGCTAACTAACTGACGTTAGTTGCAAAAATACACTGCAGCACAAAAATAAGTATTTATTTAAAATATTTTTCAGTTATTTCATATTTTAATTAAAAACAAAAAAACGAAATTAAATAAAATATGTACATATATTATAATAATAAATTCCAAAATTTCCAAGTTTTATTTTTAGCTATGATGGACCGTTAATATTTTGTTTGTTTTTGCACTCAATCTTAGTGGCATGGACTTTAACAGTTTTTGGGTCACTGAAGATGGTATATTGTCCCGTTCTTCGATTAAAGCATCTTTCAAAGATTCGTTCGTGGTTATTTAGTATATTTTGATTTTTCTCTCTAAATAATCCCACAAATGGAAGATTTATTTCATTAGGCTGGTGTTTTAATTGTTTGGCTGTCTTGTAAAATAGCCATTCCTTAACAATGTGAGTGGTGTGTTTTGGATTATTTTCGTGTTGGAAGGCATATGATCTTTAAAGTCCCAATTTTAACGCATTTTCGTTGAAATTCGATTTTAATATATTAAGATATATATATTTGCTCAGTCTATGCTTATTGAATACAAGATACATATATCTAGGTACAAGAGGATGCAAGCCTCTGCACCCTGCCACCACTACTCTTTGTTCAAATGGTTCTCGATGGTTAGTAGAATCTCCCGAATCTTGGCCACGATCGCCCATTGGCAACATAATTGCCCCAGAAATGCGTAAAATCGACTTTTTTCACGCTGTACTCGCAAGACGATACATTGACGCACCTAGACCTAGAAACACATACTAATGCACGCTGAACATCGCCTAATGCAATATGTAATCCGCCAAGATTTCTATATTTCGCGTCTTAAGCCTGAAATAAAAAAGTGCATTTCAAGTGTAAGACATGCACTATGCATAAACAGAACATGCGGGCAAAGATTATGGCAGCACTTCCACCTCATCGCTGCAACTTTGCTATGCCTTTCACTATTACATGTGTCTATTTTGCTGGACCCTTTCAGATAAAGGCAACCATGCTAAGGTCTCCCACACTAATGAAAGGCTACATGGCTCTCTTTGTCTGTTTYACGACAAAAGCAGTGCACCTCGAGCTATGTACTAATTTGACAAAAGAKGCTTTTCACGCGGCATTTCCTCGCTCCGCCGGACGACTTTCCGATTTTCCGTCCATACTCATGAGCGGCAATGGAAAAACCTTCATCGGGTTCAAGGGCCAAAAAGTGTTTGAATTTTATTAAACAAGTTTTCCTTGAGATTGTACAAAAGTACGAAAAAGTTACAACACTTTAAATTCACGTTGTAGAATTGAGAACGCTCAATTCACAGCCACTATCAACACTTTCTCGAGAACCCACTCTGGCCACACCTGAGCCAGGCGTGGAATCGATGTTCGTGTTAAATCAATGGGAGAGAATTAGGATTTCGGCCGCAGATAGAAAGAAGACTATTTAAATGTCCTCCAAGATATGTATGGATTGAAACCGTCAGAAAATGCGCCTAAGCTTGGATATTGTTTCTCACCTACCGAGTGGTAGACAACGTATGATATGGAGAAGGTTCACCGCGTGGCCAAATTTACGATATTTATTTTTGGAGGGGTGCTCTTTTCTATTAGTGGATTTCACCACAAAAGCAGGGGTACTCTTTTCTATTAGCGGATTTCACCAATATTTAACAGAAGCAACAAAAATAGCAGAATTGAGAATTTTCAGTGATAAATGAGAAAAATTATGCTAATTTCAATATTTGGAAATGTACGCTTACAGATTCGCATATTTACAATGCGCAAGCGACTATGGATATCATTTATAGATATTCTATTTACTGATAAAGTCCACTAAATCTGTTTGAATTTATAAAGTCATATTTTCATTATTACCTAAATAAATATAGGGGAAAGTGGGCAATGTTGGACATGGTTTTGATTTCGGTTAAAAAGTCACATAAAAGTAATTCTACAAAAATTTAAAAGTTATAGCCATTGGCGCAAAAAACCTTTTAAATCGATTAAAACATGATTGTTACCGATGAAAAACGTTTATTTATCAATGGAAATGAAAGAGAGATTCATAAATAATAAG
>NW_017534599.1:16114-17340 GCF_001853355.1 Bactrocera latifrons
TCAAATGTCAACACAGCAATGTCACCTCAGCTGGAAGAAGAACTTATAGAATTGACAACAAACGAGGAAATAAAAATCAAGTGAAAAATGGTTACCAAGAATTTTGGCTACAAAAACCGATCTCGCAATTATACCCTGGATTGTGGTCAATCGTTCAACGATTCTTGATAGCATTCCCATCGTCATATTTGTGTGAAGGTGGATTTAGTGCTGTGACAGCACTGCTTACTAAAAATAGAAATCGTTTGCTTGTTGCCGAACGTGGCGACTTGCGACTGTTCTTGAGTAAATTGGAAGCTGATATTAACAAAATTATTAAACAGCATCAGATTGATCCTTCACATTACTTTTTATATATGGATCGATTATTTTAGTTTAATTTTTAATAAAAGATTCTCTGTTTTAATACGATTAATAAAGTTGTGTTTCAATAATCATTCTTATTAGCAGGTGGAGCCCGTAAGAGTTAACTTGAGACCTAAGCGCCGTTGTATGTCACCTACTGCGCTCAGGTTTCAAGTTTCTGGTTATAGTAAAAGTTTCGTATAGAATTCTCCGAAACTATACATATATTCACAATAATTAATTTGAAGTTATAGTGGTTTTTAAATAGGTGAAAAAATGGGAGCGCTAAAAAAATATTTATTCTCAAAGTGGGCGGTAGACAAAATAAGTTTGGGAACCACTGATGTAAACAAATTTGAAAGAATCATTCGCATAATGTTTGTAAACAAAATTTTTTATATAAATGCATATACACCCATTGTTTCATACATAAACGCCGTTGTCACGGACAACCAATGGCTGAACTTCACGTTTTGTCAAAATGTCAATGTGTCTAAGGACTGACGCAACGACAAAGCGTCACAGCTGTACCGAAAAAAATAGAAATAGCTTCGCCTACAAACCCGCGTAAATATGTACATGTGTTTATGCGTGAGCTTGCATATATATTTCAGGATAACAAAATATTTTTCACGTTCCTTGACAACTACAGTCAATACTGGTTATCTGCCACACTGATATTTGCAATTAGTTAAAATTAAAAATATAATATGGTACATAAGCGACTGCGGATACTTAAACGAGTCGTATTTTAAACAATTTCTATGTATTATATTTCAAAAAACAAACCGTGAGATGCAGGAAGATAAAATATATGCTGTTAAGAGTGATGAGGAAGGGGTTTGATTTTCATTTAAGCGAAGTACTACTTAGCCGGGATT
>NW_017534599.1:18605-20482 GCF_001853355.1 Bactrocera latifrons
CCCCAAATTCTTTTTTTGAAACCCCAATTCAAATGGGCGTTGAAGATTTTTTTCCCCAAATGGAAGGATCTGCCTCAAATGCAAACGGTGCATCGAGGCAGCTGCTTCCGCTTTTAGAAAGGGAAGACCGCGATAATATTTTAGAGCCTCTACCACTTCTTGAGGAGGAACTACTAAATAGTTGTGAAAAAGCCGCGCAAACAGGTAGGGGTCTAAGAGCAGGGACAGGTAGAAAAAAAAATTTAGGGAAGAGAATAGGATTTTTAAAATAAAATTACATGAAAAAGAACAGGAGAATAGGAGTTTAAAAGCTCAGTTGGTCGAAATGGTAACTGAATTAGAAAGATGTAGGGAAATGTTACGAAGTAGTTCATTTTGTGAAAAGTCAGTTCCTCTTGAGATAGTTTGCAGCAAAGTTCCTCCTCAGTTAGGTGCTTGTATTAGGAGTAGTTTTTTATATAGTAATCGCCAAAGTCACGGTCGGCGATATGATAGTTTTCTTAAAACTTTAGCTTTGGGTGTATTTTTTTTTGTCGCCAATCGCTTACCGCTACCTAAAGCACCAACTTAGTTTTCCCTCGGAAATTACGTTACATAATTTTGTCTCAGATTGGCCTCGTTTCCCAGGTTGCACACAAAGCAACATAAAATCTTTACAAATTAGGAGTAAGGGATTTTCTTTCGAACAAAAGTTCTTATCAGTTTCTTGTGATGACATGTCACTGAAATGTCATTTGCAGTATGATAGGAAATTTGATAGGGTGATAGGTCTTGAAGATTATGGCGATGAAAATCGTGAAAGGTATAGGTGGGGAACCTTGGTCCCACCCGTTAGCTTATTTCTTTGTTAGAGGTTCTTGTAAAGGGGATGTCCTCAAGAAATATATTCTTGAAGCCATAACCCAACTTCAAAATATAGGGCTAGTTCCTTGCCATTTTGTTTGTGACCAGGGTACCAATTTTCAAAAATTAGCTAATTTGTTAGGTGTTTCATTGTCACGGCCTTTTTTCAACGTTAATGGTAAGGAAATATGTTCTTTTTACGATAGCCCCCACTTATTAAAATGTAGTCGAAACTGCTTACAAAATATCAAAAATAAAGTTTATTTTAAAAATAGTCGCGTATGTTGGTTAGATATAGTCCATTTTTATAAACAGGACTCTAAGTCGGGTTATCGGTGTGCGTATAAATTAACCGATGCTAATGTTTACCCTCAAAAAATGAAAGTTAAATTCGCGTCTCGAGTGTTAAGTAATACGGTCGCTTCAGGTATGCTTTCTCTTTACAGCTCGAGGGCCTTAAGCTCAAATAGTATGAGCTTTATTAATACCGCGGATTTCGTTTCTTTTTTCAATAAATTATTCGATATCTTTAATAGAAGTTTCACTGAGGCCATTCTACCCACTAAAAAAGTTTTTATACGTTTCCCAGAGCAAACCCAGTTTTTAGATGAGGCAGAAAAAGTTTTAAAAACAATTCGGGTCGTAGATGAGTTAGGGAACAACACAACACATAATTTCAAATTTTATCAAGGGGTGGGTTATTAATATTAATAGTTTAAGACGATTGTGGCGATTGCTGTCACACTAAGGACTTCCTTACCTAAAGACAAGACGACTATGTCAGGACAGCTTAGAGCATGTTTTTGGTCAGATCAGAAGTAAGGGAGGTACTGGAGTTACACCTTTCATGTTCTCTAGTTTATTTAGGAAGTCGTGGGGTTTACGTTACGTAAATATCGTAACAAAAGGTAACTGTGAGCTGCCTTTAGRACCCGAAGCCACAGTTGTTTCAGAACATAGCCATAATGTTCTTCTTAATGTGTGCAATGATTCCGTTTTAAGTAACCTTTCTTGGCAAGATTTCCAGGGTTTAC
>NW_017534599.1:20932-24104 GCF_001853355.1 Bactrocera latifrons
TGGTTGCAATGAGCTAAATATTTAATACTAAAATAAGGTTTTTTAAGCAGATTCGCATTAAGAGGCTCTAAGGTTAGAACAATATAGATTAGAAAGTTTTTAATTATAAATTAGAATTTGGGGCATAAATTGGCATATGTACATACGTTTATTTTTACAGTTTTAAGTATTATACTTTATTATTATACTGTGATATTGTTTTTTGTTATACAATATGAATTGTTATTGTTTTGTTTTTTTAATTTTTTTATGTAAATAAATTTTTTATGCGTGATATAGGCATACTGGAAAACCGAGCACCCAAAAATAACTTCGGTAACGCGCCCTTTTGCATACATGAGAGGTGGTGTGGAAAATGTGAATTGGGTATTTTATTTAAAATGCCCAAAAATAGCTTTTTTTCTGATCTGGCTACAATGAAAAATGTCATAAAAAACGCTAATTTTGAAGCGCTCTCACACTGGAATAAGTTAAACATCCCTTTATTCCTGATTCAACTGTGTCTTGTTAGCGTCCGTGGGTTGGCTATCTCGGTCAAGTCAGGGTTGTTAATTTTCGTACTTGGTACGGTTGCTGTTTATTCGTGTTAGACCTGGTTGACCGTACGGTCGAGGTTACTCGTCCCACATTCGGCTGTCCCGATGGGTCATTCGCCCCGAATTAATCGCACCATTTTTTCATATATTCCGACGCTGTTATTGTTTTTTGTGGTCCTTCGTGGTCTCCAATTTTCATTACCTCGTACCTGCCATGTTTATGGGTGGCAGTCACCTTATAAGGACCCAAGAATTTAGGTTTCAACTTTAACCCCGGTCCGAATTGAGTTCTTTTAACTGGGACTAAGTCATTTATTTTATATTGAATTTCAGGTCTTCTCTTAGAATTATGGTTTTTACAATTTTCTTCCTGCAATTTCTGAATGTTATTATGTGCTTCTTTTCTCAATTTATCTCTTTCTCTATTAATTTCTTCAACCATCTCATTTCGTAATAACTCTCTTAATTCTAAATCATCAGTACTGCGCATATCTAGCCCCGTTAAAATATTAAAAGGAGTGATTTTTGTACTTTTAGAGGGTGTGTTATAAATAATTTGCTGAATACGTCGTACGAACTTATACCATTGAGATGGATTTTCTTGTGATAATTTTGCTAGCATARGAACCACAATCTTATGGATTCGTTCGACCTGTCCATTTCCTCTCGGTACTCCTGTTGCTATAAGTAAGTGCTAAATGCTATTTCCTTTGCAATAATCTGCGAACGCTTCTGACGTGAACGCAGTTCCCCTGTATGAAATTATTCTCCTCGGGTTACCAAATGTAATCGAAAATTTTACCAAACAACCAACATGCACTATCTGTTGACTTTACCGGAAATAACCAAACAAATTTCGAGAAACTGTTGACAATAACTAATATATGTTTATATTTTTTTGTGGTTAATTCCATCGGTCCTACATGGTCAATTTGAAGAGTTGATAATGGTGTGTTTTCTTTATCTATTGGTGAAAGAAACCCTTAGTTTTTACCTATTTTGCTTTCACTGATAATACACTCAACGCAATTCTTAATTACTCTCTCCACCTTGGAACGCAAATTTGGAATAAATAATTCTTTTTCAAGATAATCTTGAATTTTTTTTATGCCATAGTGCCCTTTTCTATGAGCTAACCTAATAATTTCTTTCTCCATTCCTGTTGGCACTACTAGCAATTCTAATAATGGGTCTTTGTACAATAAATCATATTTCACGATAAAGTCCATATAATTTTCACTCTCAAGTACTTTGGGGATTGCTTTTACCCACTTGTCTCTTAATTGGGCTATTTTTAATTGGTGTCTTATGAAGTCTTCTATCATTAAGCAAGAAATTCGACTCAAAGCATCTACGTGCCTTATTTTTGTTCCGTATCGATGCTCGATAGTAAACGAAAAATCTTGAAGAAAAATAGCCCATCTCGAAACCCTTAGAGGAACCTCACTCTTTTTCATCGTTTGAGCGAACGCGTTACAATCTGTTATGATTTTAAAATTTATACCCAATAGATATATCGCCACTTTTTTAAAGCCTCTACGATAGCTAGAACCTCTAGCTCGTACGAATGATATTTTKCTTCCCGTGGAGTTGTCCGACGACTCATGTATTGTACTGGATGATATTGTTGATCAGTTGAGTCTTTGTGCAACAATATTGCTCCATATCCATACATTCTCGCATCTGAATGTACTTCGGTTTTTGGCTGCGGATCGTATAGTTTAAGCACTGCCGCACTTGTCAACGTTAATTTTAGTTGTTCGACTGCCAAAAGCTCTTCGTCACCTATTTTAAACCTAACACTCTTTCGCAACAAGTCCGTAAGCGGTTTCGCTTTCGATGCGTAATCCGCCACAAACCTTCGAAAATATGAAGTTAATCCCAAAAAACGCTGAACCGATTTCACATTATTAGGTATTGGAAAGTTTGACACCGCTCATACTTTCTCTTCGGAAGGCTTTATTGTTCCCTCTTCTACTAGGTATCCCAAGAATGACACTTTTTTCTTTAAAAACTGGCATTTGTCCCAACGTATTCGTAAACCATATTCTGATGCGCGTTTCAACACAAGCTCAAGTTTCTGAATATTAGTCTTCTCATCTTTTGCAGGCACAATGATATCATCCATATACTTGATAATAGTACCATTCTGTATTAAATCTCTAAAAAATGAACTAACGAATCGACAAAAAACTGCGGGAGAATTCGAAATGCCAAATGGAACGTATAAAAACTCATACTGACCATGGTGTGTAACAAATGATGTATACTTTTGAGACTGGACTGAAACTGGTACGTGAAAGAACCCATTAGCCAAATCCAAAGTTGTAAAAATCTTGGCATTCTGTAACCGTTCTAAAACATCATCGATCCACGCCATAGGAAAATTATCTTTTACTATCTTCTGGTTTAATTTCCGGTAATCGCAGCACATTCTCTTGGATCCATCTTTTTTCGGTACTAACACCACAGGCGAAGCATATTCTGAAGTACTCTGTTGTATTATACCCTCCTCTAACCATTGGCTAACCTGATTTTCAATAAAACACTGATCTACATAAGGTACTCGTCTAGGGGTAGTGTACACTGGTACATCATCTGTAAGAATAATTTTCATAACAACGGGACTTTCTATT
>NW_017534599.1:25144-26779 GCF_001853355.1 Bactrocera latifrons
TTTATATTTTCTTTTAGTAAGCCACAAGTGCTTTTAATAGTAAACGTTGCTTAAATAAACGTATTGTAGACATTAAAACGAAAGGCACAACCGCACTCTGCCAAGTTCAAATTTCAACTGTGTCTTGTTAGCGTCCGTGGGTTGGCTATCTTGGTCAAGTCAGGGTTGTTAATTTTCGTACTTGGTACGGTTGCTGTTTATTCGTGCTAGACCTGGTTGACCGTGCGGTCGAGGTTACTCGTGGCACATGTATGTGGGACACATACGTAAATACAGAGAAGCGCGCGCTTTTTATATTACTGAGAAATGATAATATCTTGATTTGAAATTGATTTGTACTTGCATAAATATCTGCCGGATAGATGCGTATAAAAGTTTTAAATGATAAGAGGTGTGATTTACATATATTATTATTGTAATATATTATGTTTTTAGGATATTACGATAATGTATCATATATAGTATATATACATGCATACAAAATTATATAATATTGTCAATGATAAGAAATATTTAAAAAGTAGCTTTTAGTTGGACATTAACTACAAATATTACAATGAAAATAGCGTAATTCAATAATTATGTTATGAATTTTGTATGAATTCGCAAAAATTCGCAAAACGGTATTCATACCAATTAATGTGATGGCATGTAAACATATAAATATATAAGCAAACGAGTAACATACATCTGTAATGTCAATGTATATTTCTGAGCATAATTTTCATTCAATGCTCAGATCGGTTCATTCATTTCTATACAAAATTCTCCTTCTCAGTCATAAGTGGTGAAATCCACTAACAAGATTTTGTTAGCTCTTGACAGTTCACACGTCTGTTCGCAATTGAACCTTCTCTATATTATACGTTCTCTGCGAGTGGTGACTTAGCCGCATAGAAAAACTCTATTATGGCTCAAACGGTCACACCCGGGAAGTTGATCTCCGAATTCAAAGCGAAATACTAACCAGCTTTTTAAGTTAAATTTTCTAAAAACCGGGAATAATATCGAAAACACCATTCATATTGACTGACCGATCTATTTTTTGGAATAGCTTCTAAAAAACTTTCGTATGAAAATAGAGGAAGACAAAGTAGAAACAGAGAGAACCACGTCGACCGGGATGCGTAGGTGGAATTGACAAAAAAATCGGCTGTTGCATATACTTCTTTGACAGGTAGCTTGGAATGTCTTGAGAATTCGGATGAGGAACAGATTTCGAACTCTGAACTTAGTACCCAKATTTCTTTAGATCGATGCCAATTAAGCATAAGGGATTCAGTTTACATTCTCTATGCGGTTGTACTCGTATAAGTGCTTGGTCTGAACAGCGATAATTTTCTGATTAACAAATTCTCGATTCAGCGAATTCGTCTCAGGTGAGAAAACCTTGGCCAGAAGCAATAAAAACTGACTTCCAAGAATAATTTGTCTGACGAAGTAACAATCCATTGGGATGAAAAACTATTATCTGGATTGGATGTTGAAAATAAGAATGCTCTCCAATTATTGCTTCAKTTGACGTAGAGAACAGCTTCTTCTTCTTCTTCTTAATTGGCGTAGACACCGCTTACGCGATTATAGCCGAGTTAACAACAGCGCGCCAGTCGTTTCTTCTTTTCGCTACGTGGCGCC
>NW_017534599.1:29604-34049 GCF_001853355.1 Bactrocera latifrons
TGTAGGGAATATTTCGCCTTCTCACTTTAGCTCGCCTTCGAACGGATGTTATTAGGCTACCCAGAGGATACTTGGTCAAAGACCGGAAGTCGTGAGCTGCTTGAGTCATATGTAGAAGAATCGTTTCTGGCCATTCCCAAGTGAATGGCGATCAGAGACTTTCCTCACTGGCGTGAACTTCTACACATGACCCCATCCTCCAACAGCTTCTTGCAGTAACAAAATTGGAGAGTTCTTCTGGAAAACATCAAGCTAAAGCCATTTCAACTCCACTCTTTGACTGGGACCTCCATCATAAAGTTCAGATAATGGCCTGCGATACAACAGCTACAAATACTGTCTGCTTYAGTRAAGCTTGTGCTATTTTGGAGCAGACTCTATAAAGGGAATGGTTGCTTTTTGCTTGTTGCAATCATACTTATGAGTCGGTGTTTACAGCTGCTTTTCAAACAGAGGTAAAGTAAATTACAAGTAGTCAATATTCCAATTTTGAAAAAGTTAAAAAGATAATTTTAAAAATAKTAACATCGATAACATTGAGCAAACTCCGAATTTCCAATTTGAAAAATATTAACATCGATAACATTGAGTCACCTTTGAATTTCGTTAAAGCACATACTGCTGAGACAAAAATTACATCTTTATTAACTTTTTATTAGACTGAACTGGACAAACCTTTTATTAGAGACGATTACCGCGAACTGGTTGAACTATGCGTTGTGTTCTTAGGAGGAGATACAGAGATAAAACTAAAACTCAGACCCCCAGGAGCTTTACATCAAGCGCGATRGATGGCGAGAGCGATCTATTCTATAAAAATATTTTTACTTCAATCGCAACTGCAAACTACTGCAAAGGACAAAAATTCCCTACAAGATGTTTGCTTATTTATCGTCACCTTGTATACTAAACCTTGGCTCGAATGCACAGTGGCAATTAAAGCACCTAACCAATACTTGTGCTTTTTGAAAGTTCTAAAAGAATATGAAAAATTACACTCGACAAGTTCCAAGGCATCCATAAGCAAGTAAGTTTGTTCATCATTTATGTGAAGAAACAGTCATGTTTTCACTCTTTGATGAAGAAGTTGATTCAAAAACCTAGACAAAAATTATGAATAATATAAGGCCTAACTATAATGTGCGTACGCCGCCGTATGTTACTGTCAAAAAATTAATGAAAAGCCTGTCAAATGCATAACGAATGAAGAGTAGACTGTTGAATGACTATAATGCATTTACATGCAGAAGAAAATGTCAATAAGCAATTGTGTTTTGGTTTAATATTTCGTTTAGATTTTTCAAAAATGAATAGAAAATTAAAATATTTAAAAATAATTAAAATGCTTATTTCTGTTTTAGACGGAATACGCATATTAACAAATGAGTGAAATTACAAAAAAAGAGTTCGGTCATGTTCAGTGAGGGAAATAAACAGAAAGAGGAAAAAGGATGGTTTTTTGTACATTACCTAGAAACGGAAAGGATTGACCACACTAATTTTTTTATATACACGCGAATGACGCCACACGTATATGGACTTTTGCTTACTTGTGTTGAGCCCTTTTTAAAAGAGAATTCGTTGAGGGAGCCTGTGCATCCGGAATGTCGATTAGCTTTGACATTACAGTTAGTTCGTTCATTTTAATACTTTTGATTATGTCTTATTCTTTTTTCTTTTTCTGAAAGATATTTATCACAAGGAACTATGTTTCAATCGATGACTCCGAGGCTGAGTCTGTATTTACTTCTGCATTATCCCAAGTGCTGCACAATGAAAAAGTTATATATAAAAAGTTATATATACCTACCGACGCGGTGTGACGGAGTCTTTTAAAAACATCATAGGTATTAAAAAACGCCATTCATCTAAGTAGCTCATTCTGCTACCTGATGGCGCTTCTAACCTTTTTATCTCCTTGCAGAAGCGCTCCCGGAGTAGCTTCCATTCTTGTTCTTTTGATTAAAACAAACATACAAAATATATAATAAAAAAATAAATATTCCTATAACAGTGTTAATACATACCACTTTTACCGCATATTTCTGAAATTGCTTTCCATGCCTTTTCTTTGTTTGTACGATTGAAATAAAAAGCATCTCGTTTGTCGTACAAACATTTCTTTTTTTCAATATTATTTATTAAATTCTGTATAAAGCATTCGTCGTTCTCCATATTCAAATCTAAATTTATTGATTTTTATGCGACCAGTTTCGCATTTTCCTTAAGAAAATTACATTTGAAAAAACTGAACGAAACTTGATGTTAACTAGATTATAGCTGCAACATACAATTTGTGTGTATTCAGGCAGTTGCTTACGCTGGCTTAAGTTAGCTTATGCACATTATAGTTAGGCCTTTAAACAGAGACGAAAGTTCAGATTAAGCCAAACGCTATGTCCCATCGAAGGAAGAAATCACGCAAAATTTGTTAGTAAGTTTAATACTTTCTAGTTTCTTTTTTCGAAGTTTCGTGGCTTAGTTTTTGCATATTTAAACTAGTTTTTTAATATCTTTCAGATAAGACGCTGTGTGATTTTGTGACGGAAAGAAGCAAGCAATTTCTAATTCGGCTGCAGATCGACGACAGTTTTTTTGGGGGAAGATATATTTTGTTGGGATAATAATCCTGGTTTTTTGGAAGCTAGAAGATAAATACATAAGTCGTTTGAAGGTCGTAAATGCCACTGCTGAAAGAGGTGTTAAATTAATGCAAGATTTAAATGGACTTATCACGGCTGAAGAAGAGCAACAGTTTTGGTTGCGTTATGCCCAGAAACAAAGAAATCTTTATCCAGACTCTAAAAAAACTACACCAAGAGAAGCCACCCTAATTAATTATTATTATAATTTATGTTTAAATTAAAGTTTTTGTTAATCCTTTTAATTTTTACTCATATTTACTTCATTTTTGTTTTAATTAGTTTTGGATAAAATTAAATTTCAAGCCTAAACTAAATTTTTTATTAAACCTTAGAGCTCAGTCGGCACTGGTTGCAATCAAGTTACAAATCTGAAATTTCATATTTAAGTACGTTTTAGCATTTGTAAAAAAAGGTAGAGGGTATGCGTTTCGAAATTCTAAAAAAAATTTATTGCTCAATATATTTGTTGAACGTTTTGTCAAAATTTAACACAAATACCTTGATCAATATTTTCGACCATTGTAAAATTCGACAAACACCACTGAGGTGGACCGACATAAACCGCTGCTGTAAACACACTGGTTGACAGATCGCCCTCATTTTTGGCAACATAATTAAGGATAGTTGTACCTACCTAATAAAAACAATTTACCTGCTTTCCGTATAAGCGGGAGATGAGAGGGGGAAATGAAGAATTCCCGATTCTTTCTTGACAGGATGTAGGTATACCAACTCCATATAACTTTTTAAATAAGATCATAATTATGAAACCTAAAAAAATAAGCTGACTGCTATAAATAAATACAAATGTAAATTATCATATTTAATTACTTTTTATTTTTTATCAATTTCATCAATTTCATATTTAGATATTATTTCTTTCATTCCTTAATACATATAACAATTTATATATTTCATCTACTTAAATTATTATATAAAATTATTTTTTAGGATATCTATTTTTTCATCAATTTTCTTTTCTTCTTCAAACTAATATTTTTCGAATTCGAGCTTCTTCTCTTCCATGGCAACATTCTCTGCTACGATAGCCGCCAATTGTCCAGGGGAAGATTTCGGTGGCCGAGTTGATCGTTGGTTGGGAATTTGTGCAACAGAAGGTGCTGCTTTTGATGGCGCAGAAGTTGCCAAAGGCAAGCCAGTTACATTATTTGTAACCAGTAACGGTTGCATGGCCGGAACAATCTTTGGAAAGCATTTCCCTCAGCTGCTAGTAGTAGCGACACATTGTAGCTATATTTTTGCAATTATTATCTACAATAAATTTGCAATATCAATATTATACAAAACTTTCATGGTTCTACCATACTTTTGTAGTCCCGCACCCAGTCGTTGGCTGAAAAACAAACATACATATAAACTTACCTTAAATTTCCTCCCTTCCGTTAAAAACTATATAATGGAGAGCACCTAACTCTTTTTATACTTCTTATTAGGCTGCTGCATTTTCCTCTCAGTTGGGAGCGCAATTTTAACCAAAACTGTAACAAATGTTTATAATTTAATGCAATAATTGGATTTTGTGTGTTTGACTGATAATTCTGCTACTGCGAAAAATATCACACGCACACGAAAGCGGCTGAACACGTACGCTAGGTCAACACAAAGAATCGGATGATGTATTATCGAAACGAGCCATTTAGTCAACTTTTTATTTTATAAATTTTATAAATTTTCAAGTATTACACAAACAGAATTCGATAAACATTTCTGATATTTTTCCAAATTTGCCAATAATTTGTTTCCCTGAATATAAATAAAGAAAAAAAAAAAAAAATACAG
>NW_017534599.1:35592-44164 GCF_001853355.1 Bactrocera latifrons
GTTTTTTACCCCTCCGCCAAAGTAATCGGAATCGTGCCCATATAAGTATTTAAACGAGACTTAATTGTGAACATTGCAAAAATCAATGTCTTGGTGTATCATTACCAGATCATTACTAGGGTTATACTATACTTTAAGCTCATGTAACCTATTAACATCAGGAGAGTGCATTTTGACTAGGTCTGATCACAATCACACATTAATGATTCATTATTAACCCCTTAATCCTTGAGACGTAGCTCGCATACGTACAACCAAACATATTAATATTTTGATAATATCTATTGACTAAGTTTACAACTCTGCTCCTCGGTCCACCCCGCACGTAGTTTTTCGAAGAGTTGACTGTTTTTAACAGTCTATGCGACCTAAACCCAGGCATACGGCCTACAAGGCCGAATTGTTCCAAAATTTCCGGAGAGTCCATTAATCCATTTAGTGATTTAAAAGCAAACGAGAGATATGATACTTGTCTCCGACTCATCAGGTCACAAATCCCAAATTGGCCACGAACCTCCTCCGAGCCTCCGACCCATCCTTTACGTCCCAGGAAGTACACGACATATTTACAGAGCTTCTTCTGCACTCTCTTCACTTTGTCAATGAGACAGTCGGTATGAGGAGACCAAACCAATCAACAATACTCTAAAATCGGACGCACCAAGGTCGAGTACAGCCTTCCAAACGTATCAGCATTCCTGAAGTCACTTCCGCATCTGAATATGAACTCAAGTGTCCTGTATGCCTGTGATGTAATTTTGTCAATGTGCCCGGCGAAATTTAGTGCATTGTCAATGATAACACCAAGATCTTTTACTACTGTGACTTCTTCTAGCTGATGATCCGCGATACGGTAAACAGCTGGACGACGACTCAAAGACCGTGACAAGAACATCACCATGCACTTTTATAAATTTAAACTCAATTTATTTTCCTCGCTCCACTCCTCAAGTCTATCAAGGTCTTGCTGTAATGCACTAATATTATCGACAGCGCTTATCTTCTTGAAAATCTTGAGGTCATCAGCATATAGTAAAAATTCCGACGATATTTTGTCCCCAATGTCGTTGACAAATATGCTAAACAACACTGGCCCCAGAGGGGAACCCTGTGAGACACGGGACGACACTTTAAACTCGGACGACACATAGTAGCGATCCATCTTCGCTATTAAGAGCTCATGATCCACCATGTCGAAGATTTTGCTGACGCCCGTGTAGATAGTGTGAACTGTTTCACCCTTGTCCAACACTCTCAGCACGTAATCGACATACAGGTAAAGGTTTGTAGCCGTAGACCTGCCGCCAAAGAACCCGTGTTGGTCGAGATCGTATTCTTGAAGGCGAAATTCACCTGCTGCAAAACTAGTTTCTCAAACAACTTTGCCATTGCCGGCTGTATGCATATTGGCCTGTAGTTGGACACYTCAGATCTCGACCCTGACTTGTAATTTGGACAAATATACGAGCGTTTCCATGCCGATAGAAAAATAGCCATCTCCAGGGAATTACCAACCTCTGACATCTCCTGTGGTAATGAAGCGGCGACCTTCTCTAAATCATCCAGACGCCGATCATAGCCTACCAGCTTCTCAGACTCTGGCACGTTGACAGCAATAACCACGACAGCGCCGACCCTATTTTCTAATTGCTTATAATACTGCGAGATTGCTCTGTTGTTCTCTGCCAACTTGTTCAAGTCCAGCCGAATCCCTGCAACGCTGGTCTGAATATTTTTAATTGTTTTCTTGAACGGTGCTAGATATTTCTCAAAAATTTTCTCCAACTTCGATTTGCTTGTTGATAACGGCAAATCATTGTCGTCCTCATCACTGTCATTGACGGCCTCAATAATACTAACCTCTKAGTGACAACCAGAGCATCGCCAGTCAATACGGCCAGTTTTCCGAAACGCAGCAGCAATTTTCTTGAAACCATCATCACTCAATCGCTGCATTTCTTGTGGAACCAATTTTTACAACTATTGCAGCTAATAYTTCCTGAGATTCCCTAATAATCTTGGAGCAAGTTATACACACGTGTTTACTCTACGCCATTGTTGCCAATTACAGCTATTACAAATATTTTCCTGCGTGTATTTCTCTCTCTGAAATTTCTGCTATACTTGCATCTTGCAAAGGTTCTCCAAGCGCAAGAGAATCCATTGTAGTGTAATTAGATATGATCCGAATAGTAGGTACATAGGAGGTGTTCTTATATAATATGTATACATATGTTCAAAATTCAGTGAAATATAATATGAATTATAATAAAAAAATAAATTCGAAACCAGTTAGTAGCTTCTTAGTTGGAGATAAACGAAAGTAGTACATAGTAAACAAACCAAATAATATATTAGCGACTATGGCTATGCGTCAAATGATTTCCTTAAATACGCGGTTCTAAAGTCAAAAATCCAACTTCTTTATGCTAACTAACTGACGTTGGTTGCAAAAATACACTGCATCACAAAAATAAGTATTTATTTAAAATATTTTTCAGTTATTTCATATTTTAATTAAAAACAARAAACAGAAATTAAATAAATAATTTTTCAAATTAGACGAAAAMATGTTTCAATAGATACAAATTACGTCCCTAAAATATGTACATGCAGTGGTGTGTTTTGGATTATTTTCGTGTTGGAAGACATATGATCCTTAAAGTCCCAATTTTAACGCATTTTCGTTTAAATTCGATTTTAATATATTAAGGTATATATATTAGTTAGTAGAATCTCCTGAATCTTGGTCACGATCGCCCATTGGCAACATAATTGCCCCAGAAATGCGTAAAATCGACTCTTTTCACGCTTTACTCCCAAGGCGATACATTGACGCACCTATATCTAGAAACACCTACTAATGCRCGCTAAACATCACCAAATGCAATATGTAATCCGCCAAGATTTCTATATTACGCGTCTTAAGCCTGAAATAAAAAGGTGTATTTTCATGTGTAAGACATGCACTATGCATAAACAGAACATGCGGGCGAAGATTATAGCAGAACTTCCATTTTGCTGGACCCTTTCAGATAAAGGCGTTCATGCTAAGGTCTCTTACACTAATGAAAGGCTACATGGCTCTCTTTGTCTGTTTTACGACAAAAGCAGTGCACCTGGAGCTATGTACTAATTTGACAAAAGACGCTTTTCCCGCGGCATTTCCTCGCTCCGCCGGCAATGAAAAACCCTTCATCGGGTTCAAGGGCCATAGAAAAACAGTGTTTGGACTTTATTAAAGTTGCCCTTGAGATAGTACAAAAGTACGCTCCCCAAGGCATTAATTGGCAATTTATCCCCCCAGCTCCTCATATACTTGGTATACGGGGTTAGCTGTAAAAAGATTAAAATCGCACTTAAAACAAGTAGCTGGAAACTTCAAATTTAATTATGAAAAATTTAGAACACTATAAATTCGCGTTGTAGCCATTCTCAATTCACAGTCACTATCAACACTTTCTCAAACGAGCACCCACTCTGGCCACACCTGAGCCAGGCGTGGAGACGATGTTCTTGTTAAATCAATGGGAGAGAATCATAATTTCAGCCGCAGATGGAAAGAAGACTATTTAAAGGACCTCCACGAGATGTATCGATGGAAAACGTCAGAAAATGCGTTTAAGCTTGGATATTGTTCTCACCTACCGTGTGGTGACTTGGCCGCATAGAAAAACTCTATTATGGCTCAGACTGTCACACCCGGAAAGTTGATCTCCGTACTCAAAGCCAAATACTAAACAGTCCGCTTGTTAAGTTAGGTTTTCTAACAACCGCGGATAATATCGAAAATACCATTCACATTGACCGACCGATCTATTTTTTCGCATACCTTCTAAAAAACTTTCGTATTGACCTAATATAGTCTTGAACTAAATAGTAGACCGATTTATAAACGATAACCTGTGCCGACTTGAGGCTAAATTGTCCCTACAAGATGCACGGGTCCAGGCTGCGATCTGTTACTGCGCGTTTCAATTGTTATTTCATACCTGATTTCGAACATTATTAGTGCGTTGTTGTTTATTATGTAAAGATGCCTGTGGAGTTACGAAGTGATAAACAAAATATTTACCTTATCGGACTGCCAAGCCAGCAGATAAATGGAGAAAAATGACCATCTAATCTACAAGGGAAAAGAATTTCTTAACAGGCCTTGATAACTTATTTGATTTTGCACATGTTGATGCCTTCGACAGAATGAAAATAGAGAAAGACAAAGAATTTTTAAGGAAACGCAGAGAACCAGGTCGACCGGGATGATTAGGTGGAATTGACAAAAAATTGGTGGAGAGAGAAGTTAGGCACGGACGATTGGAAGAGGAAGAAAGAAAGGTGAAACAAAGAGAGTTATCGACTGTTGCACATAGTTCTTTGATAGATAGCTTGGAATGTCTTAGAATACGGATGAGGAACAGATTTCGAACTCTGAACTTAGTACTCAGATTTCTTTGGATCGATGCCAATTAACGTAAGGGATTCAGTTTACATTCACTATGCGGTTGTATAAGCGCTTGGTCGGAACAGCGATAATTATCTGATTAACAAATCCTCGATTCAGCTAATTCGACTCAGGTGAGAAAACCTACGCCAGAAGCAATAAAAACTGACTTCCAGAATAAKTTATCTGACGTAGTAACAGTCCATTGGGATGAAGAACTATTACCTGGATTGGATGTTCAGAAGAAGAATGCTCGCCAATTATTGCTTCATTTGACGATATAGAACATCTTCTTGCAGTAACAAAATTGGAGAGTTCTTCTGGAAAACATCAAGCTAAAGCCATTTCAACTGCACTCTTTGAGTTATAAAGTACAGATAATGGGCTGCGATACAACAGCTTCAAATACTGTCTGTTTCAGTGAAGCTTTTAAAGGGAATGCTTGTTTTTGCTTGTTGCAATCATACTTATGAGTCGGTGCTTACRGCTGTTTTTCAACCAAATATAAAGTAAATTACAAGTAGTCAATATTCCAATTTTCAAAAAGTTAAAAAGATAATTTTAAAAATATTAACTTCGATAACATTGAGTCACCTTTGAATTTCCAATTTGGAAAATATTAACGTTGAGCCACCTCTGAATTTCGTTAAAGCACATATTGCTGAGACAAAAATTACATCTTTATGAACTTTTTATTAGACTGAAGTGGACAAACCTTTTATTAGAGACGATTACCGCGAACTGGTTGAACTATGCGTTGTGTTCTTAGGAGGTGATACAGAGATAAAACTAAAGCTCAGACCCCCAGGAGCTTTGCATCAAGCGCGATGGATGGCGAGTGCGATCTATTCTATAAAAATATGTTTACTTCAATCGCAACTGAAAACTACTGCAAAGGAGAAAAATTCTCTACAAGATGTTTGCTTATTTATCGTCACCTTGTATACTTAACCTTGGCTCGAATGCACGGTGGCAATTAATTCATCTAACCAAGGCTTGTGCGTTTTGAAAGTTCTAAAATAATATGAAAAAGTATACTCTACAAGTTTCAAGGCATCCATAAGCAAGTAAGTTTGTTCATYATTTATGTGAAGAAACAGTCATGTTTCCAAAATTATTAATAATTTAAACAGAGACGAAAGTTCAGATTAAGCCAAACGCTATGTCTCATGTAAGGAAGAAATCACGCAAAATTTGTTAGTAAGTAATACTTTCTAGTTTCTTTTTTTCGAAGTTTCGTGGCTTAGTTTTTGCATATTTAAACTAGTYTTTTGGTATCTTTCAGATAAGACGCTGTGTGATTTTGTGACGCAAAGAAGCTGGCAATTTCTAATTCGACTGCAGATCGACGACAGTTTTCTTGGGGAAAGATATATTTTTTTGGAATAACAATCCTGCTTTTTTGGAAGCTAGAAGATAAATACATAAGTCCTTTGAAGGTCGTAAATGCCACTGCTGAAAGAGCTGTTAAATTAATGCAAGACTTTAATGGACTTATCACGGCTGAAGAAGAGCAACAGTTTTGGTTGCGTTATGTTCAGAAACAAAGAAATCTTTATCCAGACTGTAAAAAAACTACACCAAAGAGATGCCACCGTAACTAATTATTATTGTAATTTAAATAAAAGTTTTTGTTAATCTTTTTTATTTTTACTAATATTTATTTAATTTTTGTTTTAATTAGTTTTGGATCAAATTAAATTTCAAGCCAAAACCACATTCTTTATTAAGCCTTAGAGCTAAGTCGGCACGGGTTGCAATCATGCTACAAATATGAAACTTCATATTTAACTACGTTTTAGCATTTATAAAAAAAGTAGAGGATATGCGTTTCGAAATTCTAAAAAAATGTATTGCTCAATATATTTGTTGAACGTTTGGCCAAAATTTAATACAAATACGTTGATCAATATTTTCGACCAACACTACTGAGGTGGAATGCCATAAACAGCTGCTGTAAACCATGGTACATGGTCCTCCAACCAACTCCATATAACTTTTTAAATAAGATCATAATTATGAAACCTAAACAAATAAGCTGACAGCCATACATAAATACAAATGTAAATTGTCATATTTAATTACTTCTTACTTTTCATATTTTTTTATTATTTTAAATTTAGATACTATTTCTTTCATTTCTTAATACATATAACAATTTATATATTTCATCAACGCAAAATTTTTTAAGATATCTATTTTTTTTTTCATCAATTTTCTTTTCTTCTTCAAACTCATACTTTTCGAATTCGAGCTTCTTCTCTATCCATGGCAACATTCTCTGTGGCCGAGCTGATCGTTGGTTGGGAATTTGTGCGATAGAAGGTGCTGCTTTTGATGGCGCAGCAGTTGCCAAACGCAAGCCAGTTACGTTATTTGTAACCAGTAAGAAAGCATTTCCCTTAGCAGCTAGTAGTAGCGACACATTTTAGCTATATTTTTGAAATTATTATCTACAATAAATTTGCAATATTTAATTTCGTCTCTTCCGTTAAAAACTATATAATGGAGAGCACCTAACTCTTCTTATACTTCTTATTAGGCTGCTGACTTTTCCTCTCAGTTGGGAGCGCAATCTTAACAAAAACTGTAACAAATCTTTATAACTTAAATAGAAATTWCAAAATCTATTTAAAACTTAACTTTTCCCATAATTTAACAGCGAAATATGTCTTTATGTAGTGTGACAGCTGGCACATTTACTTATCGTGTAATTGCACGAAAATAAACATTAGTTTTGGTCTGATATATTTTACAGCTATTACAAATATTTGCCTGTGTGTATTTCTCTCTCTGAAATTTTTCCTATATTTGCACCTTGCAAGGCGTTTTCAAGAGCAAAAAAATACCCTGTAGTGAAATTAGATATGAATTATAATAAAAAATTAATTCGAAACCAACTAATAGCTTCTTAGTTGGAGATAAACGAAACTAGTACATATAGTAAAAAAAACTAAATGATATATTAGCGACTATGACTATGCGTCAAATGATTTCCTTAAATACGCGGTTCTAAATTCAAAAATCCAACTTCTTTATGCTAACTAACTGACGTTAGTTTCAAAAATACACTGCATCATAACATTTATTTAAAAGATTTTACCAGTTATTTCATATTTTAATTAAAAACAAAAAACAGAAATTAAATAAATAATTTTTTAAATTACACGAAAAAAATATTTCAATAGATACAAATTACGTCACTAAAATGTATACATATATTATAATAATAAATTCCAATAGTTCCAACAGTTTTTGTTTAGCTTTGATGGACCATTATTATTTTGTTTGTTATTGCACTCAATCTTAATGGCATGGACTTTACCAGTTTTTGGGTCACTGAAGTCCCGTTCTTCGATTAAAGCAGCTTTCGAAGATTCTTTGCTGGTTATTTAGTATATTTTGATTTTTCTCTCTAAATAAWCTCACAAATGGCAATTTTACTTCATCAGGCTGGAAGATTTATTTCATCAGGCTGGTGTTTTAATTGTTTGAGTGTCTTGTAAAATAGCCATTAACAATGTGAGTGGTTGTGTTTTTGATTATTTTCGTGTTGGAAGACAAATGATCCTTCAAGTCCCAAGTTTGACGCATTTTCGTTGAAATTTGATTTTAGTATATTAAGGTATATATTATTTCTTCATTGTATGCTTATTGAATACAAGATAGATAGCTAGTGCTGACAATCCTGCCGATCTAGCTACAAGAGGATGCAAGCTTACGCACCGCGCCACCACTACTCTGTGGTTAAATAGTTAATAGAATCTCCCGAATCTTGGCCACAATCGCCCATTGGGAACATAATTGCCCCAGAAATGCGAAAAATCGACTTTTTTCACTCAACATTAGATGATACTGACATTTTTGAGCGGTTTTCATCATATCTTAGAGCACTCAGAGTATTCGTTTACATGTTCAATTTCATAAAGCGACTCAAAATTAAAATGAAAGGAGAATACACGCTGTACTCCCAAGGCGATACATTGACTCACCTAGATCTAGAAACACATACTAGTGAACGCTGAACATCGCCTAATGCAATATGTAATCCGCCAAGATTTCTATATTCCACGTCTTAAGTCTGAAATAAAAAAGTGCATTTTCATGTGTAAGACATGCACTATGCATAAA
>NW_017534599.1:44449-45802 GCF_001853355.1 Bactrocera latifrons
TCCACACTCATGAGTGCCTATGGAAAAATCTTCATCAGGTTTAATTGCCACAGAAAACAGTGTTTGGACTTTATTAAACAAGTTTCCTTTGAGATTGTACAAAAGTACGCTCCCCAAGGCATTAATTGGCAATTTATCCCGCAGCTCTTCATATGCTTGGTTTACGGGGATTAGCTGTACAAAGATTAAAATCGCACTTTAATTTTACAACACTATAAATTCGCGTTGTAGCCGTTCTCAATTCACAGCCACTATCAACCCTTTCTCGAGCACGAGCACCCAATCTGGCCAAACCTGAGCCAGGCGTTGAGTCGATGTTTTTGTTAAATCAATGGGAGAGAATTAGGATTCTCCATTATAATTTCAGCCGCAGATGGAAAGAAGACTATTTAAAGACCTCCACGAGATGTATCGACGGAAAACGTCAGAAAATGCGCCTTAGCTTGGAGATTGTCTCTCACCTACCGAGTGGTGACTAGGCCGCATAGAAAAACTCTATTATGGCTCAGACGGTCACACCTGGGAAGTTGATCTCCGTACTCAAAGCGAAATACTAAGCAGTCAGCTTGTTAAGTTAGGTTTTCTAACAACCGGGGATAATATCGAAAATACCATTCGTATTGACCGACYGATCTATTTTTTACCATACCTTCTAAAAAACTTTGGTATTGACTTAATATAGTCTTGAAATAAATAGTAGACCGATTTATAAACGATAACCTGTGCCGACTTGAGACTAACTTGTCCCCACAAGATGCACGGGTCCTGGCTGCGACCTATTACTGCGCGTTTCAATTGTCATTTCATACCTGATTTCTAACATTATTAGTCTAATTGACAAAAAATTGGTGGAGAGAGAAGTTAGGCACAGACGATTGGAAGAGGAGGAAAGAAAGGTGAAACAAAGAGAGTTATCGACTGTTGTATATAATTCTCCGATAGATAGCTTGGAATGTCTTAAGAATACGGATGAGGAACAGATTTCGAACTCTGAACTTAGTACTCAGATTTCTTTAGATCGATGCCAATTAACGTAAGGGATTATGTTTACATTCGCTATGCGGTTGTATAAGCGCTTGGTCTGAACAGCGATAATTATCTGATTAACAAATCCTCGATTCAGCTAATTCGACTCAGGTGAGCAAACCTACGCCAGAAGAAATAAAAACTGACTTCCAGAATAATTTGTCTGACGTAGTAACAGTCCATTGGGATGAAGAACTATTACCTGGATTGGATATTCAAAAGAAGAATGCTCGCCAATTATTGCTTCATTTGACGATAGAGAACAGCTTCTTGCAGTAACAAAATTGGAGAGTTCTTCTGGAAAACATCAAGCTAAAGCCATTTCAA
>NW_017534599.1:48932-50764 GCF_001853355.1 Bactrocera latifrons
CGATATGTCCCATCGAAGGAAGAAATCACGCAAAATTTGTTAGTAAGTTTAATACTTTCTAGTTTCTTTTTTTTTGAAGTTTCGTGGCTTAGTTTTTGCATATTTAAACAAGTTTTTTAATATCTTTCAGATCAGACGCTGTGTGATTTTGTGACGCAAAGAAGCTAGCAATTCCTAATTCGACTGCAGATCGACGACAGTTTTCTTGGGGGAAGATATATTTTGTTGGGATAACAATCSTGCTTTTTTGGAAGCTAGAAGATAAATACATAAGTCGTTTGAAGGTCGTAAAAGCCAATGCTGAAAGAGGTGTTAAATTAATGCAAGATTTTAATGGACTTATGACGGCTGAAGAAGAGCAACAGTTTTGGTTGCGTTATGTTCAGAAACAAAGAAATCTTTATCCAGACTCTAAAAAACTACACCAAGAGAAGCTACCCTAATTAATTATTATTATAATTTGTGTTTAAATAAAAGTTTTTGTTAATCTTTTTTTATTTTTACTCATATTAACTTCATTTTTGATTTAATTAGTTTTGTATTAAATTAAATTTCAAGCCAAAACCACATTCTTTATTAAACCTTAAAGCTCAGTCGGGACAGGTTGCAATCATGCTGCAATCAAATATGAAATTTCATATTTAAGTACGTTTTAGCATTTATAAAAAAAGTAGAGGGAAGGCGTTTCGAAATTCTAAAAAAAATGTATTGCTCAATATATTTGTTGAACGTTTGGTCAAAATTTAATACAAATACGTTGATCAATATTTTCGACCAACACTACTGAGGTGGACCGCCATAAACAGCTGCTGTAAACCATGGTACATGGTCCTCTACCGTGGTGTAAACACACTGGTTGACAGATCGCGCTCATTTTTGGCATCATAATTAATGATAGTTGTACCTACCTAAGAAAAGCAATTTACCTGCCTTCCGTATAAGCGGGAGATGAGAGGAGGAAATAAAGAATTCCCGATTCTTTCTTGAAAGGATGTAGGTATACCAACTCCATATAACTTTTCAAATAAGATCATGATTACGAAATCTAAACAAATAAGCTGACTGCTATAAATAAATACAAATGCAAATGATCAAATTTAATTACTTTTTATTTCTCATATTTTTTATCAATTTCATATTTAGATACTATTTCTTTCATTTAGTACATATAACAATTTACATATTTCATCTATTTCAATTTTTTAATTCGATAACTATTTTTTTCATGAATTTTCTTTTCTTCTTCTAACTAATATTTTTCTTATTCGAGCTTCTTCTTTTCCATGGCAATATTTTCGGGTTGGATACCTGCCAATTGTCCAGGGGAAGATTTCGGTGGCTGAGTTGATCGTTGGAATGTTGATAAAAAGGGGGGAATTGGTGCGGTAGAAGGCGATGCATTTTATGACGCAGCAGTTGCAAAAGGCAAGCCAGTTACTTTATTTGTAACCAGTAACGGTTGCATGGCCGGAACAACCTTTGGCAAGCATTTTATTATCTGCAATAAATTTGCAATATCAATATTATACAAAACCTCCATGGTTCCACCACAGTCTTTTAGTCCCGCACCCAGTCATTGGCTGAAAAAATAGAAACCCGAATTAGATCAAACAGTTAAACAAACATATAAATAACTTACCTTTTCCCATAATTTAATTTAACGGCGAAATATGCCTTTACGTAGTGTGACAGCTGGCACATCTACTTATCGTGTCATTGGATAACTAAATGTGTATATACAAGAAAATTGACTTTGTACGCACACATAAGAATATGGATTTCCTCCAAATGCACTGCCGTTATGGCTTTATGTCAACCTCAGTAAGATAAAG
>NW_017534600.1:0-6255 GCF_001853355.1 Bactrocera latifrons
TAGAAATTAATATGTCTATTATATTTAATTCACCGTTTATTGAAAATTTCTTTACCTTATAAATATCTTTTACAATAACTACAWGCAATATCTGGAGCCCATGTCTTGTCTTGATTCCGAACAGGGCAGTGAAAATACGCTCGTAGGCTTCACAGAGAACGTGAGATGCTTTYAGTTCATATTTTATATCTCGAACTTTAATAAATTGCATATTACATATATAACAAAATGCATTAGAATTATATTTAAAAGTGCAGACTTTTACGTTTTTTTATGTTCATTGGTACTATCTCTTAATAAACCCTAAATATAGTATTATTACTATAACTTTTAGAAAAGCAAACTTTATACGAAAAAACGGTATGTTCTTATCGTTTTTGTTCATAATTAATCAAAAATTCATAAAGTAAAYTTTAGGACAAAGAACGAAAATTTTTTTGTAGAGTCGTGTTATCAGTTGATATTGATTCTCGAACCTCTTCGAACAATTTGTACCAATCAAAAACCCTTACTCGTGTTTCCTTACGTATACAAAATTTAATGGAGTCTTTGTTGAATAATTTTACTCGTCGTAAAAATCGCTGAAAGCACTTAATGCACTTCAGAAAGACGAGCGTATACTAAACAATAATGATTATTTTGATGAGACATTTGGCACAGAAGACACTGACAGTCATTCCAATCTTGAAAAATATGTACATATGTATATTAATAAAAATACATTTACTTTATATTACATAACAGCATAGACTGCATTTCTTTTGATATTTTTGCAACATGTTGCTACAGAATATAATAACTTGTTTCACCTAACAGTTGTTTGTATCACCTCAAACTAGTCGAGATAGATATACGGTTATGTATATATATCGGTCCCTCCGTAAGTCCGAGCAAGCTGTAACAAGAGTAAAACTCAGGATATCTTGATGAAACTTTGTAGACTTGGCAAAAACTAAGGACGAGTTCGTAGATGGGCTTAATCGGACTACTGGCACCCCCACATAATGCCATTAATGGAAGACTTTTAAAGTGACTTAACTAAGCACTAAATTAAAAGGCAGAACTGTAATTGGCACAGAGGGCCGCAGTAGCGAGGAAAATTGTAGATTAAAAATTTTGAAAAAGTCCGTAGCACATCTGTCGATACTGATATATTGGATGAAATTGAATAATAACCATGCCCACTCTCCACTTTTGGGCACTATTAAAAACTGCTAAAAGCGCGATAAAATAATCACTGAATTCGATTTAGACATTAAATTTATTTTATCCCCGAGATGGGATAAAAAGTTTTCATGAGAGCAGGTGTAAAAATCGGGCGCCGGGGGTGGCATCGCCCACTTTTATATAAAATCTTATATCTTAGGATCTTCTGGACCGATTTCAGCCAAATTCGGTATATAATGTTCCCCTTACATTCTTATGTTATAGTGCGACATAACACAATTTTAAATTCAATCTTTTTCTTTAAGGTGTATAAATCAAAAAGCATATTAATATAACGGAGGATGGAGTCATGTGTAGAAGTTCATGCAAATGAGGAAAGTTCTCTGATCGTCATTCACTTGGGAGTGGCCGGAAACGATTCTTTTGCATATGGCTCAAGCAGCTCACGACTTCCAGTCTTTGACCAAGTATCCTCTGGGTAGCCTAAGAACATCCGTTTGAAAGCGAGSGAAAGTAAGAAGGTGAAACATCCCCTCCGGAGGGTTGTGCGTTGGGTTTGGGACCCGCCACGTAAAAAATGGAAATGGCCGAAATATCTCCTGTCATCAAACAAACAGTCGTCGCACTCGCGACTTGGCGCTCTGGTAAAGTCCTCTCTCGACGAACAAAAACCAAACTCTATAAATCACTCATAATTCCCGTCCTGATATATGGCGCAGAGGCTTGGACGATGACAACAACTGATGAGTTGACGTCTGCCGAAGATTTATGGTCCTCTCGATGGAACGATGAGCTGTATGTGATATACGACGACATTGATATAGTTCAGCGAATTAAAAGACAGCATCTACGCTGGCTAGGTTATGTTTTCCGAATGGACGAAAACACTTCAGCTCTGAAAGTATTCGAGGCAGTACCGGGGGAAAMAGAGGAAGAGGAAGACCTCCATTCTATTGGAAGCACATGGCTTTGCTTGGAATATCCAATCGGCGCCATGTAAACGACTGCCGCGCTGTTGTTAACTTGGCTATAATCGTGTAAGCGGGGTCTACGCCAATAATAAACACATCAAAGATGCTACCTTCTCTATTTAGCTCTGCAGCTCAGATTATTTTCTCCAGCTGTAGGATGAAGAAGTTGCACGAAAGAAAGGAAGGAGCTTTTGGTATTCCTCCACGACAGTTTACACAACCGTATTAGTTTTGCGGTGATACCAAATTCAGACATAACGCCATGGAGGCAGYTCSTTTTCGTACTGTCAGAAGCAGCTTTGAAATCATCGAAGGAGTGGGGCRTGTTTATTTTCTTTTCACAGGTCTTTTCGACGATTTCGCACATGGTATAAAGCCACACTGAACAGGTTCAATCAGTTTGTTGACGGTGGGCTTTCTGCTTTCACGCATTACTCTCGATAAAATCTCTTATGCGATCTTGAAGAGGCTTATCCCACTATAGCTTTCGTTCAACCATATTTTACAAAGAAGCTCCTTACATGCATCGTCTTCTTATTAAAATAACTTTGCCAGCAATTCATCGGCCCCGGAGCTTTGTTATTCTTTAGATGGGTAATTGCTACTCGAATGTCTTCATGGTCGGAAATGGAATGTCTGCCCTGACGTCATCGATTGATCGATTGGGGAATCCGGCTCACCATCTCTTGGTGTTGTGCTTTCACTGCCATTCAGCAGGCCGGAGAAACATTTCGGCCTTCCCTATTTCCCTCTCGCTTCCCTCTTTAACTCGATGTATGTATCTGTCTCATCCCGCACGTATTGTAGTCGATTGTAACATTACGTACAACATGGTAAGCAATCTTTTTTCCAGCTATTACTTTGTTCCCGAAAACCAATGGTTTCGTTTGCAGGTGAACGTTAGGAGCTTGAAGTGCCGTTCCACAGTTTTCCTGTTCGTGGGGGTGCTTTCCTGTACAGTAGCGGGTGCGTATCTTCGCTTCAAGAAGATGATGATCCGAGTCAATGTTAGGTTTGAAGACGTGTTATCCGTCTATCACAACATAATCGATCCGGTTACGAAGTTTTCGATTCGGAGATATGTAACTAGCTTCATGGATTTCCTTGTGCTGACATCTGGTACTTCGGAAGTCGAATATTGCGCGAAAGATAGCTTCCTTGCCCACCATGGCGTTAAAGCTGCCAAGCACGATTTTGACATCGTGGCGGGGGCAGCTCTCACAGGTGGTCTCCAAGCGCTCATAGAAGACATCTTTAATCACATCGTCCTTCTCTTTCTTGGGGTGTGGGCTCAAATCAGCGATATGTTGAACAACTTCGCTTTGAAGCGGATCGTGGCTAGATGTTCATTCTCCGAAGTGAATGCCAGTACTCTGCAATGGAATATCTTTCCTACCATGAATCCCACACCGAATTTTCGCTCTTTAATAAACAAAGACCTACGCGTCTCAATCCTAATAACCTCCGCCATACCTTTTTGGTTGGCGGTGATGTCAGCCTTTACTCTAACGAGGACATTATCCAGGTGGACAGCGGCCCTTCCCAATTAAGGGTCGGACATTCCAAGAGCCTGCCCTTAAATAGTAATCCTTAATAAATTTGCAGTGTTCGTCGTCAAAGGGGGTCGTCCGAGGCTATTTTGTTCTTTTTGGTGTTTTATAAGTGGCGGGTACCAAACCCAAAATAAAAAACACGCTTTACAAAAATTTAACGTTGTTAAAAAAATATAYTATATATTATGTTGTCAAAAAAGTCTTGCGGTATTTTCGCTCGACTCTAATTCTAGTATTAGTTTTGTGGGGATACCAAATTCAGACATCGCGGCATAAACGCAGCACCTTTTCGTGCTGTCGAAAGCAGCTTTGAAATCGACGAATTGGTGGGACGTGTTGATTATTTTTTCACGGGTCTTTTCTACGATGTGGAGCATGGTGAATATCTGATAGGTTGTTGGTTTTCAAGGTATAAAGCCACACCTATAAGGTCCAATCAGTTTGATGACGGTGGGCTTTAATCTGTGTGGATTTTGCAAAGCACACTTAAATTCCAATCGATGAGCATGCTTTCGTCGAACCATCTGCTACAAAGAAGCTGATGCATGCTCGTTATAATTTCTTCGCCGTAGTGTGTGAATAGTTCGGCCGGCAATGCATTGCAAAATGCAACGTTCCGAGGTAAGTAGTCTGTTGTCTCTCCACTGGACCGGACGGACGGACAGACAGTCACCCGGATTTCATTTCCTCTCGTCATCCTGATCACTTATATATATACTTGTATAATAACCTATCTATCTCGTTTAGTGTTAGGTGATACGTATAAAACTATTAGACTCTATAGAAACGTGTTGCAAGATTATAAAAAGTGAAACATACTAACCGAAAATGTGGCTCTAAAAATATTGCGCCTTAGGCAATTGCCTAATTGCCCGTTGACTGTTATAATTGAAAATATAAAAATAATAGATATATACGAATTTATCAGGGGTGTTGTGAAAAAAAGTTTTTAAAATGTCAGAATTCTAAGCCAATTGTGTGTTTTTTATGTTTATTTCATTGGATTTTCATATTTTCGAAAAAAAAACAAGATAAGCCTTTACTAATATGATAAAACTTGCAAATAACAGATTTGAATGCATTTTTAAATTTAAAATGCATATTAAAGTTTAAAGAAATGTTTTAAGAGATCACAGCAAGCTAATCAAATTTCAGAGAAATTGAGCTTGCACTTGTATGCACCATATTTAAAGTAAGTTTACAGATTTGTATCACTSCATCGACTCTATAAAGATGGATTTGTTCCTCTTGAAATATATGGATTTTTTTCATAAACTCAATAATTAGAGCATTTTATCTTTTATTCGTATGTGCGTAACATTAAAATAAATTAATTTCTTAACTTACTGTAACGGATTTTTGGATAAATTGTCAACCTTGACACTCCACGATTGCATTTATAAAGTGGAATCGCGATAATTCGTATCAATTCGTAGGYCCCTTGAAAAATTTCCAATCATTTTGGTCCCTTCGTTTATTTGTATTTTTTGACAATGAAAATTGTGTTTAACCTCTTATAAATCGTAATTGTTTGTTGAAAACCTCTGAAAACTCGTAATCTGGATCAGAGTACATATGTATGTACATACATAGTTGTATATTTTCAAATTTATGTTAGTAGGCATAGCATTTACGTGTACCCTTAACTTTTCCATTGAATTTCGTTAAATTTTTCATGGTCAGGAGGTTAGTTGCGTCGTGAAATGGGGAAAAAACGTACACACAGAACTTTATCAGTGTTAGAAAAACAATGTATAATTTCAGCTATTGATAATGGRGCGAAAAAAATTTAAATGGCTAAAGAACTACTTATTGCTTCATCAGCATTAACTTTAATTTAATAAGAGGTTGTCTAGATCGATTCAGAAAACGGAACAATGTTACATTTAAAAAATTTGAGGAGAAAGTTCTGCTGTTATTGAAATAGTTTGTTTGGAGTGGAAAAAATAATTAAAGCTTCTTTTAAAACATTACGATGTTAACGATATTTTTAACGCAGAKGAAACTGTTCACACATATCGCAGTGAAAAGTACCACGGTGGTAAGTACGATAAGATAAGATAAGATAAGATAAGATAAAGAATGAGGATTGCACCGCGACCTAGGGTCTATTGTGCCCTCTACCAACTCACAGCGTCTCACTTAGCCCCAGCAAATTGATGAATTCCAATATCCTGCTAGGTGCTAATGAGGCGATGTGATCCCTATTTAGAAACATGGATCCAAGGGCCTTAATCTTGCGTCTGCAGATTGCTGGGCAATCCATTAGCAGGTGTTCTGGAGTTTCGTATTCCCAGTCGCAGAACCGGCAATTTGCGCAAGAAGCTAGGCCCATGTTAAATAAGTGSTTCTTGAGTTTGCAATGGCCGGTGTAAAAGGCGACCAGTAGCCTGACTTTATCTCTTGGGAGATTGATTATGAGTTTAAACCTCTTGAGGTTGTAACCCTTCATTAGCAGCTTTGCGTGACGCAAGCCTGGAAGTTGTTGCCAATGTATCACCCTACCCACTGCTGCATCCTTGTGGAACTGTTCCTTTATGGTGTGGGGACCTACCGCTATGAAG
>NW_017534600.1:7050-12679 GCF_001853355.1 Bactrocera latifrons
TGCAATGCTTTCTGTGCCCATACCACCGCTCCATAAGTTATAATTGGTCGCACTATCATAGTGTACAACCATCTGATAATCCTTGGTTTGCACCCCCAGTATCTCACAGCCAGCCGGTTGCACACCATTAGTGCCTTTGTATGGCTGCTATATATATATGCTGCTTCTATCTCAGCGTGGAATCCAGCGTGAGACCTAGGTATTTGACCATATTTGTCATCACTATCTCTCTTCCTCCGAGCGTTAAGTTCCTTAGGCCCGGCAGAGACCTGCGSCTCGTAAACGGGACRATGGTCGTTTTCAAGGRGTTGATGTTTAGTCCGACACTATTACACCAACCCTTGGCCAGGCCTAGTCCCCTTTGTACGAGATCSYAGAGAGTACTCACAAATTTTCCTSTGGCTATAATAACAATGTCATCCGCATATCCTTGACAGCGGATACCATTGTTAGTCAACAGCACCAGCAGCTCGTCCACGACTATGCTCCACAACAGGGGGGATAGCACGCCTCCCTGTGGGCAGCCCCTTGTAGTACCGAGACGAATACTGGTTCCTCCTGATGTGGTTTCAGCTATTCTGGTGCGCAGTACCGCCTCTATCCACCTGCGCATTGTAGGTGCCACATTACTTTTCTCCAGTGCCCTTACTACGCTCCCGTGGGACGCGTTGTCAAAGGCACCKTCGATGTCTAAGAAGGCGCATAACGTCACCTCCCCGGAGTMCAGCGAGCTCTGTATCTCCGAGGTTAGCTGGTATAGGGCGGTGTTCGTCGATCTGCCTGCTCTGTACGCATGCTGATGTGCATGCAGGGGTGAAGTTATAAGAGCCTTCGATCTTATTTCCTGGTCTTTGATCTTTTCCATGATTTTTAGCCAGAAGGAGGTTAGACTGATCAGTCTAAAGGATTTAACCAGCGAATAATCTTGCCTTCCCACCTTCGGGATAAAGATCACCTTAGCTATCCTCCAGGGTTCAGGGATGTAAGCCAGCACCAGGCTATCTCTCATCACATGTACAAGGTGTGGCAGTAGMGTCTGCTCACCTTGTTGCAGAAGTGCCGGGAAGATGCCGTCCGCTCCCGGGGACTTGAATTTGGCGAACGAGGCCGTGGCCCACCTGACTGAGTCCGCAGTAAATAATTTCCTTGCAAGCACCCAATCCAGGCGAGACGGCCTGTGCTCCTCTATAGGTAGGCACCRGTCCACCGCAACAGTCTCCGGAAAATGCGCTCGTAGGAGTGCCGCCGCTCTCCTTCACCGCTAGCCCGAATCTCAGGATCCTGTGGTCTGACAGTGAGGGTTCTGATGATACCCTCCACTGCGAGACCACCCCCGACATGAGCTGGTTGCTCAGGGTAATGTCCAGCACTTCCCTCCTGTTGCTAGTGACGAATGTTGGTTCACACCCAACATTCTCAATACTTAAGTTATTGCTAATGATAAATTCTAGGAGAGACTCACCTCGTGTATTACAGTCCGTACTTCCCCATTCAGTATGGTGCGCATTCGCGTCGCACCCCAGGACCAGGGGCATGTTGTTCTTCCCGCAGTAGTCTACCAGGCCCTGCACAACCTCAGGGGGCGCAGTTGGAGTGTCTCCTGGCAGATAGGCCGTTGCCAACACGAAGTCCTTCCCCTCTTCGTCTCTGACTTGCACCGCAACTAGGTCCTGTGTTAGGAATTCTGAAATAGAAAAGTGATCAATATTTCTTCTAATTGCTATGCAGGCTCGGGGTCTCTCACTGGAGAGATCCCAGATTACCTTGTTGTTGTCCACATTGAGGCCTCGAACTTCTCCTCTGTGGACCCATGGTTCCTTAATTAACAGGATGCCCAGGTTATCCGCCGAGAACCTGCTCGCGATTACAGCGGATGCTGATGCCCCGTGATGCAGGTTTACCTGGGCTACTTCCAAACCTGCGGCCATTATAGGATCGTTTCGATGAGGGGCTGGCCCTCATCTGCCCCGTCCCCCGCAGCGCCAGCAAGGTCTTCAAGTCCTTCCATGAGCTCCTGCGTAGAGGGTAGCACCCCCTCTTCCGCTATCCGCTTCTCTTSTGGGACTTCCGCTATGATCGCAGTTGCTACCTGCTCGGCCGGCATGATGCTGGGACGAGTAGCTTCCTCGTCCACCTGCATCTTCTCTCCTAACGGTTGGATTCGCGTTTGCATGACTGCTGTCCCGAGCCCCGCTGTTCCTCTTGCTGTTGGATGCGGTGTTTGCGCCCTTACGCACCTTCTAGGCCGGGGAGGTGCTGTTGCCTCTCACCCTGTACCTCGCGAGCTTTTCGGCTACCTCAGGTGTTCTTCCCTCTGGCACCGCTCATTCCTCTCCTACGAGGATCATCGTTTCCACCCGGACTTCCCAATGGTGGTAGAGGGGGCAGACGACCCCTGCGTCTTCTCTTTCGTTTGCACGTGCCTCCTACTTCGCAAGATCGTTGCGACTCCTCCGGGTTGATCCTGCTTTGAGGAGTTGCGGAGTGGTCCACTGCGCTGTTAGTGGGTGCAGTAAATGCCGCCTGTTGAGTGCCGCTGCATGAGGATATGTCATCATCGTCATCTCTCGCATGCTCCTCAAACAGCGCACGCTCATCAGGCGATAGGGCGTCCAGGAAGCTAAACTTGCGTTTAGCCCCTGAGCCGCCCTTGCCTGCAGCAGTACCGCTGTTGTTGTCATTGTCGTCTGCGTTGGTCGTTGCTTTGTTGTAGTGGTCGATGTGTTTTTGGTGGTTGTTGTTGAAGTTTCGTTCATCTTGTTCGTACGACCTTATGCTCAGCGAGGTGAGCTTTTAGGTCTATGTTTTATTTTGGGGAACTCAACGGTCCGCCGCGCCAGAGCCCCATGACGCGGTAAGGCCACCGTTACTTCCCAATTCGGCCCGATGTTGGGAAGGCTCCGTTAAAATACAGCCGAATTTACCTCCTGGCTGCTAATCATCCAATGAGCACGGGAGTCGCATAATACCCTGGATTAGGAGGTGGTAGCTCTTGGTTGCCTCAAGCATGCGGCACCGGTTGGGGGGTGCCGAATATGTCTTGCGACTTAAGCTCCTGCACCACGGCAAGGTGTCTACCATTCGCAGGAGGTGATAAGTACAGTAAAGGAAGAGTGACGTTATTATTTGCTGTGAACATAAATAACACAGAAAAGCTAAAACCACTTCATATTGGAAAGCCAGCAAAATCAAGACGCTTCAAAAATACAAATTAAATAAAAATATTATTTAATTTAGAGATAAGTTCCCGGCACATTATGGGTTACTTGATTTTAGCCATATAAAAATACAATTCCTACAGGCCAACACAACTTCTAAGCTCCAAAATCCCGATGAGGGTATAATTAAGAATTTTAAAGCATTCTATCGCAAAGAAAAAGCTTCCTTCTTGTAGATTGCATTGATGACAAAAAATATTTCATATTCACACTAGGGGGATTCTCTTGCTATTGCAAGATTGCAGAGATTGCAAAAATCCTATAACGAAATATACAAGGGCACGAAAGCACCCATTGCAGAATCCATTGATTAGATTAGATTTAAAGATGAGGAATTCACCGCGACCTTATATCTATTGTGAACTCTCCTAACTCACAAAGACGCGCTTAGCCCCAGAGTACCGRTGAAGTCCAGTAGCCTACCGGGTGCTGGTGAGGCGATGCAATCCCTATCCGGAAACAAGGTTCCAAGGGCCTTGATGCTACGTCTACAGACTGCTGTGCAGTCGATCAGCAGGTCKTCCGGAGTTTCAGGCTCCCTGTCGCAGAACCGGCAGTTAGCGCTGGAGGATAGRCCCATGTTACATAGGTGCCTATTCAGCTTGCAATGGCCAGTGTACCATGCGACCAGCAGCCTTAGTTTGTTCCTGGGAAGGTTAATTACAACTTTGAACCTACTTAGGTTGTATCCTCCAATTAGCAACTTGGCATGCTTCATACCGTGTGTTTGTTGCCAATGCTYCTTCCTGCCCACTCCTCTTCCTTGCGGCTAGTTATATATGATCGGCTGATTCGGTCAATTTATTGTAAATGACTATTGTGCATGGCCATTGTGAATTTTTACGCAACATTGATCACAAAGCATGGAATAGCGTTAGCAAATCTTGTATTCCAAACTGCTTCCGAGTTCGCGGCTTCAGTTGGGATTCAAACAATGATTAAGTAGCTGAAGATCAGCCACCAAACATTGAAAATTTATAGAGTAGTGTGCCCTTAATTTGAAAATGCTGTTTCCTTTGAAGAATGCCTAAATGTTGATAATGACTTRGCTGTTGGTGGTATGATAGAAGATGATGTAATCTTGGACCAAATTTTAATGCAAAACAAATAAATTGATGATGAAAATTACGACAATAAAGAGAACGCTTTCACATCCAAAGAAGCAAAGACTTAATAAAAAAGCTACTTTTATTTCTTCTTCCATAAAATGTTATTCGTTCCTTGATTACCAATTACTGGGAGTCTACTGTCTATGTCTTTTACTTATATATATGTATATTTTTCCTTAAACGGCAACGTAAATCCGACGGCCTTTATATAGCAGATCTTTAACAGAACTTCGCTTTTCGAAAATTGTGGCAATTACGAGTTTCGCTGACTGACATTTTGTACTGTGTGCGTCACATTACTTTTCAAATCTGCCAGCGTCTATTTTCTTACTTCGTTTCTAATAATGATACTCCAATCGGTACAATGTCGGTTCAGAACGTCATATTTTTTCTCTCGGCAGCGCTGGCTATACAGTGTTACCTCGATTCTTGCACGTTATGAAAACCGAGATCGGTGCAAGTATTGAGAATGTATCTTTTTTCATATAAAATAAATGATATTTTCTATATGTATTTCAATTCAAAAATCCTTAAGTTTCATATATTAATGTGTATAAATAAATATAGATAGATATACATATGTAATACATCTTCTTCTTCTTGATTGGCGTAGTCACCGCTTACGCTATTATAGCCGAGTTAACAGCCGCGGGCCAGTCGTTTCTTCTTTTCGCTACGTGGCGCCAATTAAATATTCCAAGTGAAGCCAGGTCCTTCTCCACTTAGTCCTTCCAACGGAGTGGAGGTTTTCCTCTTCCTCTGCTTCCCCCGGTGGGTACTGCGTCGAATACTTTCAGAGCTGGAGTGTTTTAGTCCATMCGGACAACATGACCTAGCCCGCGTAGCCGCTGTCTTTTAATTCGTTGAACTATGCCAATGTCGTCGCATATCTCGTACAGCTCAGCRTTCCATCGAATGCGATATTCGCCGAGGCCAACGCGCAAAGGACAATAAATCTTTCGCAGAACTTTTCTCTCGAAAACTCGCAACGTCGACTCATCCGTTGATGACATCGTCCAAGCCGCTGCACCATATAGCAGGACGGGAATTATAAGTGACTTATACAGTTTGGTTTTGGTTTRTCGAGAGAGGACTTTGCTTCTTAATTGCCTACTCAGTCCGAAGTAGCACTTGTTGGCAAGAGTTATCCTTCATTGGATTTCTAGGCTGACATTGTTGGTGTTCTTTATGCTGGTTCCAAGATAGACGAAATTATCTACAACTTCAAAGCTATGACTGTCAGCAGTGACGTGAGTGCCAAGTCGCGAGTGCGACGACTGTTTGTTTGATGACAGGAGATAT
>NW_017534600.1:12929-14930 GCF_001853355.1 Bactrocera latifrons
TTTTCCAAGATTTGGCCCATGGTGAATTTCTGGTCAGTTTTTGATTTTCCAGGTCTGAGCCACACTGATAAGGTACAATCACTTTGTTGACGGAGGGCTTTAATATTTCACACAATACGATCGATAGCACCTTATATGCAATGTTGAGGAGGCTTATCCCACGGCTTTCGTCCGACCATATTTTACAAAGAAGCTGATGTATGCTCCTCAGTTCTTCACCGCCGTGTTTGAATAGCTCGGCCGGCAATCCATCGGCCCCCGCCGTTTTGTTGTTCTTCAGGCGGGTAATTGCGATTCGAACTTCTATCTGGTCGGGCAATGGAACGTCGGCTCCATCGTCATCGATTGGAGAATCGGCTTCGCCTTCTCCTGGCGTTGTGCGTTCACTGCCATTCAGCAGGCTGGAGAAGGTTTCCCTCCATAATTTAAGTATGCTCTGGGCATCGGTGACTAGATCAGCTTTGGGGGTTCTACAAGAGTATGCTCCGGTCTTGAAACCTTCTGTAAGCCGCCGTATTTTTTCGTAGAAGTTTCGAGTATTACCCCTATCGGCCACCTTATAAGCTCTTCGTACTCACGCATTTCGGCCTCTTTCTTTTTCTGTCTGCAAATGCGTCTCGCTTCCCTCTTCATCTCTCGTGTTGTGGTCGATCGTAACGTTGCGAGGTAGTCAGCCTGTACCWGCTGTTCTTTTKCACTTTCCGAAAACCAATGGATTCGGTTGCAGCTGTACGTAAGGAGTTTCAAATGCCGTCCCACAGTTCCCTTATACYGAGTTGTTGACGAATGCTCTCAGAAAGCAGGAGTGCAAGCCGAGTAGAAAATCGTTCGGTTGTCTGCTGTGATTGCAGCTTCTCGACGTCGAACCTTCCKTATGTTTGATGGCGTGCGTTTTTTGCTGCACAGAGGCGGGTGCGAATCTTGTCTGCAACAAGATAGTGGTCCGAGTCGATGTTAGGACCGGTGTAGAAATTCACGCAAGTGAGGAAAGTTCTCTGATCGCCATTCACTTGGGAGTGGCCAGAAACGATTCTTTTAAATATGACTCAAGCAGCTCACGACTTCCGGTCCTTGACCAAGTATCCTCTGGRTAGCCTAAGAACATCCGTTTGAAGGCGAGCTAAAGTTAGAAGGCGAAACATTCCCTGCATAGGGTTGTGCGCTGGGTTTGAGACCCGCCACGTAAAAAAACATCCCCAATGAAATATGTAAGGCATACTATGTATATATATCTTTGGTACAAGCTCGCTTGTTCAGGACTACGTTGCTTCTGTGATTGTAGTCTTGCCGGGCATGACTGCGGTCTTTCTGAACGCCGGGGTATTGCTCTCTTAACATCCCTAAACCCGCGCCAACTGTTTTAACACCTATACCCGCGCACGGTGTGACAGACCTTGACTTTGACTCCTCTTACCTGTTTAGTTTTCTATAAAACCGTTTATATTTTTTTAAATTTATAGGAACTATAGGATGTAATAAAACAAAAAATATCCATTGTAAACATAAATTATTTATTACTTTAATGACTATCACTCTTTCAAAAACAGCCTAAAGTAAAAAAATTTATGAAAAACTGTTTCGTCGGTCTCACAGACATGTGCGCGGGTATAGGAAGGTTAATAAAACAACATCAATATTTTTTTCAAATATTTTCTGTTTTAGCAGATCTTCTGCTCCAGCGCAATGATTATATGTTTTAACATAACTGTGCCCAAAAAATAAGGTGACATTGTATTTATTTTGATAATTTTTTATTTATTATTTTTTCCATTATTATCCAACTTTTGAGTAGAACAGTTGTGTGAAGTGAAGCTGATTAACATTCAATCAAGTGAATATTTTAGCGATCAATGCAAAGCAAACCACCGTTAAAAAACAAACGAGAGTGAAAGACAAAATACTGATAACACAGTATCCATTCGTGCTAACGCACTAACAACTATGTGCTAGTGCAGCTGAGTGCAGTGCTAAGACACTAACAACCATATGTGTACATCATAT
>NW_017534600.1:24160-28247 GCF_001853355.1 Bactrocera latifrons
AGCCAGAAGTCGCACGGCGCCAGATCAGGTGAATACGGTGGTTTCGGAACGATATGGGTTGAATTTTTGGCAAAACGATCACGAATTACATTATCGTGGTGTTCAAACCAAGAATTGTCCTTCCAAAATTCCGGCCTTTTTAGGCGGATAGCGTAACGCAAACGACGCACAACGTTCAAATAATATTCCTTGTTGGCGGTTTGACCGGTTGGAAGGAATTCATAACGCACAACACCACGATAATCGAAGAAAACAGTCAACATGACCTTGATTTTTGAGCGACTTTGGCGCGATTTTTTTGGTCTCGGCTCTCTTTTGGTACGATATTCGCTCGATTGATCGGTTGTTTCGSGGTCGTAAGCATAGTCTCATCGCCAGTTATTATGCGTTTCATGACACCTTGGTAGTCGGAAAGCATCGTTTCACACACTTAAACGYGACGCCCTTTTTCCAAAAAGTTCAATGTTTTCGGTACCAGTCGAGATTTGACGGAGGCCGAAAACATCCTTCAAAATAATATTAGCTGAGCCTTTCGATAGGTCAACTTCATCAGCAAAGTCTCTAATTGTTAATTGACGGTTTTTCAACACCAAATCTTTGATTTGTTGAACGTGAGCTTCGTCGGTTGAGGCTGATGGTCCCCTGGACGCTCTTTGTCTTCGACACATTCGCAGCCGGCTTGGAACTCACTATACCACTTGTAAACATTTTTTTAGACATAGCCTCATCACCAAAGGCTTTCTGCACCATCCTCAACGTATCCGCAGCGGAAAATTTATTCCGTAAACAAAACTTAATGTAAATTCTTTGCTCAACAAATTTCGATATCACTAAAAACGAAAAACTCACTTTTAGTAGCTCACAAAACAACACGTATCTCAAACACTAATGAATATTTTGACAAGAAATTTTTCACAAATGTGACTGACAGTACTACCAACCTAAACAAAAAATAAATCTCCAAATCGACGCGCACAGTTTAAATTCAAATGTCACTTTATTTGTGGGGCACAGTAGTATATCTGCCAGACGTTCGGTCACTATTATCCTTTTAGGTTCGAAAATATTTCAAATTCCCATCTATAGCTTTGGGGACATATTCTTATATATTTTTTAATGAGATATAAGCAAAAAAAAGAAAATTAGATTTTTTCATTTACATAATAGAATCCTAATACATACGTATGCTACATATAATACATAATTATAAGTATCCAGTAGAAAAAAGACCTGAACAGAAAAAAACTATTTATGGAAGGGGTTTTAGCAGCCAAAAATTACGAGTTTCAATACAATGAAACAAACTCCAAATTTCTTAGAAATATATATAACTAAATATTATACATTGTATTATAATTATGAATATCTGCGTTATATATATGAACACAGAAAACTTATATTTTGTATATAAATACAAAATAAAATATAAATAAATAAATAAAAAAAACCTACTAAAATTTGCATTTGCTACGGCGGATTATAATTTTCACACCAAGTAATCAAGTTAAATTTCTTTTAATGAAAAAATTTCCGTCTGAATATTGAAGGTACAATTTCTGCGCAACTTGCATTATTTCAAAAATTTGTTTGGCAAACGGTCTAGATTTTCTTAAAATACCAGATTGTTTGAAAAGTTTAACGCCAGTTGAAGAACTGTTAATAATGCCTAGATTGCCATTTATGACAACCCGTCCTTTGGGTATCAAGGAAAGAGTTTGTTCAAGGTGCGCTTGTTAATGTACCCATTTCTGTTAACAATATTGTGACATCTCTACCCTGCTTCTTTGATGAAGCTCATGTGATACAAATTCACTTAAGAAGGCGATTATAATATAATCATTATTATATGACTGCTACTATTCATCCCGAAAATATTATGRAAGCTTTGCGATTCTTAGTGAATACTCCTCTGTATCGTGAGCACAATATAAGCATTAGAATTAACTTTTCAGTCAATCGTACTCCTATAGCAATTGCAGAGCTAAATCCAGGAGGTCAATAAAGTCTTTTAGACAATATTCTTGTAGAAGACTTGGATTATAAACGTTTAGTTATAGTACCAGGTGAAGGGCAAAGATCCATTGACATAATTCAGGATAATAATTCCGAAGAATTATCCTTTGGAACAATATATGTAGGTCAAAAACGCAGCTGATCTAAAACTTATAGTAAGATAGTACATTCCTGAGTTACGGCCCAAAATATGTATATTAAATGAAAACTTTGTTCAGAAGCTTATTCAACACGATGATAGTTACAAGGTGTTGAAAAGTGTTAGATCCTCTCCTACGCACTGTTAAGGCGAGAAAAAAGGCAATAGCCATGATTCGCCAATTTGGACATCCAACCTTCTTCATTACTTTATCGACTTCCGAATCTCTGTGGATTAAGCTTTTGGTCATTCTCTCTAAAACTGTTGACTCTAAAGACTTTTCGGAAGAGGAAACTAGAACCATTTATAACTCAATAACGGCTGAACCGATTTGGTTGAAAATTGGTGGGGAGGTAGCTCAAATCCAGGGTAAGGACATAGGATAATTTTTTTTTAATCTTTTTATGTAAAAATTTAATACAACTCATAAATACAAAAATTATATTTTAAGTCATAAGAATTTGTTCAAAATTCATGTTTGTAGGAATCATTTGAATATTTTATTTCTTCAAAAAATAAAAAATAATAATAATAATAAAAACAATTAAAACAACCTCAAATCCATATATATAAAAGAAAGTTGTTGTTAGTTACACCATTTATAACTCAAGAACGGCTGAACCGATTTGCCTAAAAAAATTATAATTTCAAAATTCATGTTTGTAGCAATCATTTGAATATATGCGTACAATTTTAAACAGATTCTTCTTCAAAAATAAAACAATTGCTAAGTATTTGGAATATATTATACCACGTGCATCCCAAAATACTGATGCCATGGCCTTTCCAGAACCATTTTTAGTCTTTCCACGTCTGAAAACCGGTTCATTATGTGCAGTCCACTAAAATAACTGTCGATTGGACTCCAGTGGGAAATGATGGAGCTATGTTTCTATCACCAATGAAAAAATTCGGCTTTATTCCGATTAGATAGCACTCAAACACTTCTCAGAATCAGTTATTCGTTGTTTTTGTTGGATTATGAATTTGCGAGTCACCCACTTTGCACAGAGCTTTCGCCTCTTTAGAGCATCATTTTAATCGGTGCTGATTTCGCCTTAGCAAATATCTTTTTAACGGTGGATTTCCCTAAGCCCAAATGCAACAGTATTTTCCCCCAAAAAGCAATGCTTTATTAACACACGAAATGCTTTATGATCCATTTTTTTGTAAACTAACACAAGTTGCTTCAAAGAAATGCTATATTATATTAAAGTCGAGCAGTTAAGTTCCCGATGATCCCTACACATTTATTTTGGTCCAATGTAGAAACAAATAATTTCAGTCCCCTTAAACTCAGTCGAACCCCAACTGAGGCTGTCCTTTCAACTGCTAAAGACTCAGTTAAAGTAATTGGTATAAATGAAAATTATAATATTTTGAAAAGAGTTAAACTTTTCAAAACATCTGAAAAGCAGGAACTGCCCTATGAATTGACACTGACCACCGCCAAATCCATGATTACAGTGAATATAAAGACGTGTGATGGATTGGTTAATGGGCAACTGGACAACTTATTTAATTGATTTCCATTATTCGTTACCATCAACTTTATGGATTAAACCTTCTACTGATTTAATAACACGTTCAAAAAAGCCTCATCCTCTAAAAAATACATGAAGACCAATTGAAAAAGTTATGAAATCTTTGCAATACAAAAGAAATTCAATTGAAAGAAATCAATTTCCCCACTTCTTCTGAGGGAATAAGAATTTATTACAGTCAGAGTGCTGTATATGGTAAAGTTGTCCACTAGAATCAAAGTGCCTAGAGCTTCGATATATACAGGGTGGCTGATGAATTTTGCTACATTAAGAAACTCAAATAATTTTTTTTTCAGTGTATGGAATTCATTTTTCCTTTATTCTTGTTAAATCTCATTCAATTTTATTAAATATAGCTTAATTAGTTTTAAAAATAATGAAATTTAAATGC